>NC_059452.1:42682879-42982879 GCF_905237065.1 Salmo salar
GTATCTCCAGACAGAGGAACAGTTATAGTGGTGAGTTGTATCTCCAGACAGAGGAACAGTTATAGTGGTGAGTTGTATCTCCAGACAGAGGAACAGTTATAGTGGTGAGTTGTATCTCCAGACAGAGGAACAGTTATCGTGGTGAGTTGTATCTCCAGAGGAACAGTTATAGTGGTGAGTTGTATCTCCAGACAGAGGAACAGTTATAGTGGTGAGTTGTATCTCCAGAGGAACAGTTATAGTGGTGAGTTGTATCTCCAGACAGAGGAACAGTTATAGTGGTGAGTTGTATCTCCAGACAGAGGAACAGTTATAGTGGTGATTTGTATCTCCAGAGGAACAGTTATAGTGGTGAGTTGTATCTCCAGACAGAGGAACAGTTATCGTGGTGAGTTGTATCTCCAGAGGAACAGTTATAGTGGTGAGTTGTATCTCCAGACAGAGGAACAGTTATAGTGGTGAGTTGTATCTCCAGACAGAGGAACAGTTATCGTGGTGAGTTGTATCTCCAGAGGAACAGTTATAGTGGTGAGTTGTATCTCCAGACAGAGGAACAGTTATAGTGGTGAGTTGTACCTCCAGAGGAACAGTTATAGTGGTGAGTTGTATCTCCAGAGGAACAGTTATAGTGGTGAGTTGTATCTCCAGACAGAGGAACAGTTATAGTGGTGAGTTGTATCTCCAGACAGAGGAACAGTTACAGTGGTGAGTTGTATCTCCAGACAGAGGAACAGTTATAGTGGTGAGTTGTATCTCCAGACAGAGGAACAGTTATAGTGGTGAGTTGTATCTCCAGACAGAGGAAGAGTTATAGTGGTGAGTTGTATCTCCAGACAGAGGAACAGTTATCGTGGTGAGTTGTATCTCCAGAGGAACAGTTATAGTGGTGAGTTGTATCTCCAGACAGAGGAACAGTTATAGTGGTGAGTTGTATCTCCAGAGGAACAGTTATAGTGGTGAGTTGTATCTCCAGACAGAGGAACAGTTATAGTGGTGAGTTGTATCTCCAGACAGAGGAACAGTTATAGTGGTGATTTGTATCTCCAGAGGAACAGTTATAGTGGTGAGTTGTATCTCCAGACAGAGGAACAGTTATCGTGGTGAGTTGTATCTCCAGAGGAACAGTTATAGTGGTGAGTTGTATCTCCAGACAGAGGAACAGTTATAGTGGTGAGTTGTATCTCCAGACAGAGGAACAGTTATCGTGGTGAGTTGTATCTCCAGAGGAACAGTTATAGTGGTGAGTTGTACCTCCAGAGGAACAGTTATAGTGGTGAGTTGTATCTCCAGAGGAACAGTTATAGTGGTGAGTTGTATCTCCAGACAGAGGAACAGTTATAGTGGTGAGTTGTATCTCCAGACAGAGGAACAGTTATCGTGGTGAGTTGTATCTCCAGACAGAGGAACAGTTATAGTGGTGAGTTGTATCTCCAGAGGAACAGTTATAGTGGTGAGTTGTATCTCCAGACAGAGGAACAGTTATAGTGGTGAGTTGTACCTCCAGAGGAACAGTTACAGTGGTGAGTTGTATCTCCAGACAGAGGAACAGTTATAGTGGTGAGTTGTACCTCCAGAGGAACAGTTATAGTGGTGAGTTGTACCTCCAGAGGAACAGTTATAGTGGTGAGTTGTATCTCCAGACAGAGGAACAGTTATAGTGGTGAGTTGTATCTCCAGAGGAACAGTTATAGTGGTGAGTTGTATCTCCAGACAGAGGAACAGTTATAGTGGTGAGTTGTATCTCCAGAGGAACAGTTATAGTGGTGAGTTGTATCTCCAGACAGAGGAACAGTTATAGTGGTGAGTTGTATCTCCAGACAGAGGAACAGTTATCGTGGTGAGTTGTATCTCCAGAGGAACAGTTATAGTGGTGAGTTGTATCTCCAGACAGAGGAACAGTTATAGTGGTGAGTTGTACCTCCAGAGGAACAGTTATAGTGGTGCGTTGTATCTCCAGAGGAACAGTTATAGTGGTGAGTTGTATCTCCAGACAGAGGAACAGTTATAGTGGTGAGTTGTATCTCCAGACAGAGGAACAGTTATCGTGGTGAGTTGTATCTCCAGACAGAGGAACAGTTATAGTGGTGAGTTGTATCTCCAGAGGAACAGTTATAGTGGTGAGTTGTATCTCCAGACAGAGGAACAGTTATAGTGGTGAGTTGTACCTCCAGAGGAACAGTTACAGTGGTGAGTTGTATCTCCAGACAGATGAACAGTTATAGTGGTGAGTTGTACCTCCAGAGGAACAGTTATAGTGGTGAGTTGTACCTCCAGAGGAACAGTTACAGTGGTGAGTTGTATCTCCAGACAGAGGAACAGTTATAGTGGTGAGTTGTAACTCCAGACAGAGGAACAGTTATAGTGGTGAGTTGGATCTCCAGACAGAGGAACAGTTATAGTGGTGAGTTGTGTCTCCAGACAGAGGAACAGTTATAGTGGTGAGTTGTACCTCCAGACAGAGGAACAGTTATTGTGGTGAGTTGTATCTCCAGACAGAGGAACAGTTACGGTGGTGAGTTGTATCTCCAGACAGAGGAACAGTTATATTTATGAGTTGTATCTCCAGTGTCATGACGTTGGCCTCTTTTGGTACAGGGAGGACAGTTGACCCCCTCCCTTTTGCACCACCACCCAACCTACCTTCCCCCCAATCCACCCTGTGTGTAAAGGGTTGTAAAAACTCTAAAATTCCAGGAGAGTCTCTGGCCACATGGCCCATAGAGAGACACAGGAAATTCTTCCAACTCATAGAATTGGAGAGCCAAGCGACATTTTGTGTTCTGGAGAAGGTATGGAAGATTGGTGAAGAATCCAGCTACGAACTGATCCGCTTGGTACAATTTTGTGATACTCAGAAGAGACAATATAGCCATATTACCATAAAACTGTTTATATAATAGACTCAGCTTGAGACTTGCATCATAATGGGTGTATGGAATGTATTAATAAGGATAAAGCTTTTATAATACATTGAGATGCGATGTACTGATGTAATGTGATAGAATTGTATTTCTGTAACCAAATCTAACTCAGTCATAGGCACGCCCCCAAGGACCCATACAGGACCAGGCGTCATTTGACAAGCCTGTTCTATGGGCACTATAAAACACCCCCTGATTTACATTTCTTCAGACCAGGCCTACACTCTATGGCCTATAGGTTCTCCCATCCAATTCCTCTACTGAAAGTGAACCATACCACGTGGTTAACTTTTAGACTATTGATACCGACAGAATAAGAACAAGTCTTTGATATTAATTATTAGTCTGCAGCTAAGTAAATTATATCATCGAACGCGAAGACCAACGAAACATCCATTCTATGACGACATTAATGAATGTCGCTCTGAAAGATCCATTCTAACCGAGAGAGAGAGAGAGAGAACGTGGACAAAACTCCCCAACAGAACAGAACTCTCGAACAAGGATCACGACGACACATGAGCGTAAATATATATTGATTGCAATTGTTCCCGAATGAGTGAGCCTTCAATTGTCAATTGTTAATATTAATGAACTCTGTGTAACTTCTCAGCTGACCGTTTATGACCCATTGTCTAACAGACCAGCCATGCTTGTTAGCCATTAGGGCACATTACTATACCAATCCTTTGTGACGATAATTACTGTTTGTATGTTTTCTGTTAATTACTTAGTGTAGTAAATAAATGATTTTAAGACAATTGATGTATGGATGATTTTAGTAAAGACTGGGTTCGTGCAGATACAACAATTTACGACGTTTGGAATGAGACTGGACTAGAGGTAAAATACACCATTTAAACCAGAAGATAATCGGCCTATATAATATAGGAAAGTTATATTAGGAAAATTATAACTTTGTAATCTGAATATTCTCCTTGGTGCCCCGATCTCCTAGTTAATTACAATGAAACGATTAATCAGTTTAATCGCGTGATAATAATTACAGGGAGTTAATTGATAAACAAGTCTTCAGTTTAATGGTACCCAAAGACACGACACCAGACAGAGGAACAGTTACGGTGGTGAGTTGTATCTCCAGACAGAGGAACAGTTATAGTGGTGAGTTGTATCTCCAGACAGAGGAACAGTTACAGTGGTGAGTTGTATCTCCAGACAGAGGAACAGTTATCGTGGTGAGTTGTATCTCCAGAGGAACAGTTATCGTGGTGAGTTGTACCTCCAGACAGAGGAACAGTTATAGTGGTGAGTTGTATCTCCAGTGGTGTTTTTGCATTTTGTATTTGTCTTAAACATGAGCTGGTTAAAAAAGGAGGAGGACTATGTTTCACTTGTCACTGGTACAGTAACATTTGAGAAACACTGTATTATTGTGTAATGCAGCCATACTCAACTGGCGTACCGAAGTCCTTATTCGGACCCAGAATGGGGTCAATACGGACCGTGGGTCCCGACTTAAAAAAACCCAGTCAGGATTTTAACTTACTGCTGTTGAGAATTGTAATAGGTAGTGCATTAGTCGTTTTCCTCTTGTTATGTCATTCACTGACAGACATTAGAGAGCTGTTTTAATCCTGTCAGAAAAGTCCAGTTGATCAACTACACCCCATGTGAGCTAGGTAGGCAAGTTAGCTAAATATTGTAGTTATCATGGCGGATGCTTTAGTCCAGGTCTGGGCATGCTCCTGATGAAGTGGCGGATGGTCTCCTGAGGGATCTCCTCCCAGACCTGGACTAAAGCATCCGCCAACTCCTGGACAGTCTGTGGTGCAGCATGGTGTTGGTGGATGGAGTGAGACATGATGTCCCAGATGTGCTCAATTGGATTCAGGTCTGGGGAACGGGCGGGCCAGTCCATAGCATCAATGCCTTCCTCTTGCAGGAACTGCTGACACACTCCAGCCACATGAGGTCTAGCATTGTCTTGCATTAGGAGGAACCCAGGGCCAACCGCACCAGCATATGGTCTCACAAGGAGTCTGAGGATCTCATCTCGGTACCTAATGGCAGTCAGGCTACCTCTGGCGACCACATGGAGGGCTGTGCGGCCCCCCAAAGAAATGCCACCCCACACCATGACTGACCCACCGCCAAACCGGTCATGCTGGAGGATGTTGCAGGCAGCAGAACGTTCTCCACGGCATCTCCAGACTCTGTCACGTCTGTCACGTGCTCAGTGTGAACCTGCTTTCATCTGTGAAGAGCACAGGGCACCAGTGGCGAATTTGCCAATCTTGGTGTTCTCTGGCAAATGCCAAACGTCCTGCACGGTGTTGGGCTGTAAGCACAACCCCCACCTGTGGACGTCGGGCCCTCATATCACCCTTATGGAGTCTGTTTCTGACCGTTTGAGCAGACACATGCACATTTGTGGCCTGCTGGAGGTCATTTTGCAGGGCTCTGGCAGTGCTCCACCTGCTCCTCCTTGCACAAAGGTGGAGGTAACGGTCCTGCTGCTGGGTTGTTGCCCTCCTACGGCCTCCTCCACGTCTCCTGATGTACTGGCCTGTCTCCTGGTAGCGCCTTCATGCTCTGGACACTACGCTGACAGACACAGAAAACCTTCTTGCCACAGCTTGCATTGATGTGCCATCCTGGATGAGCTGCACTACCTGATACCACTTGTGTGGGTTGTAGACTCCGTCTCATGCTACCACTAGAGTGAAAGCACCGCCAGCATTCAAAAGTGACCAAAACATCAGCCAGGAAGCATAGGAACTGAGAAGTGGTCTGTGGTTACCACGTGCAGAACCACTCCTTTATTGGGGGTGTCTTGCTAATTGCCTATAATTTCCACCTGTTGTCTATTGCATTTGCACAACAGCATGTGAAATGTATTGTCAATCAGTGTTGCTTCCTAAGTGGACAGTTTGATTTCACAGAAGTGTGATTGACTTGGAGTTACATTGTGTTGTTTAAGTGAATCCCTTTCTTTTTTGAGCAGTATATATTTATATGAGAAACAAGATTCTTTGGTCTGATGAAACCAAGATTAAACTCTTTGGCCTGAATGCCAAGCGTCACGTCTAGAAGAAACCTGGCACCATCTCAACTGTGAAGCATGGTGGTGGCAGCATCATGCTTTGGGGATGTTTTTCAGTGGCGCTCCAGATCGCGCAGGACCTCAGACTGAGGCGAAGGTCCACCTTCCAGCAAGACAACAACCCTAAGCACACAGCCAAGACAGCGCAGGAGTGGCTTCAGGACAAGTCTCTGAATGTCCTTGAGGGGCCCAGGCAGTGTGGCGGATGAATTAGTTGGGTAACATAGATAATTAAGATGTCTTATCTGCATGATATGCTTATGTGACATACTTGTTATTAGAATGTATCCTTTTGGATTCTGGTGTTGGCAGTTGCACTTCTTCCCTCAGCTGGGGTTCAGTCACTTGGGGCCCAGAGAGGGGAGAGGTCAGACTTTTCTTTTACATGTCTCTGGTGCTATGCAGAATTTCAGAAAGGGAAGAGGACAGGATGGAACATTGTCTTCATATGTGAATGTGTCTTTATCTGTTCTTAAACCATGTGAAGGGATGGCGTGATTAATGGGGAACCAATTACTTGTCTCCACAATGTCTGTGTGCAAGTCACTCCCTCCTTTGACATTGGGGGGAGGTGTGTGGCAGTGTATGGAACCATTGTATGTCCTCTCTGATGTTGCACTTATCCTGGGATAGTATATGACCTAGAGACTCACTCCCCTTAGTGAGCTTGTCCAGGAGAGGGGTCAAGAAGGGGTTTTACTTGAGATGGGAGTATCTAGAGTTGACAATTGAGTTATGCCATTGGATGAGTTGTTGTTTTTGTGCTATGAAGTACCAGGAACGAGATTAGAACCTCGTCTTAGGGACCAAACTGAACAATAATTTATAGCGAATGCTATCTGGCTTGTCCTTTCTCATTATAAAGTCTTCCTTTGTGAAATGTTCCTAAATATCTGTGGTTTGTTATGTCGACTAGGGGGGTGTATCTTGGCTATAAAAGATCTTTGTACTTTTGTGTTGTCACTCTCAACGGTTCATTAGAAATGGTGCATCGTTGAAAGTCAGTGCTATTGCAAAGCTCTTATTATTAAAGATGTAGTTTAAGTATAACTCTGACTGGTGTGTGAAGTTTGTCTCTCTCCTCATTTGGTAATACAGAAATTAACCACCACAGCAGAACCCGGACTTGAACCCGATCGAACATCTCTGGAGAGACTTGAAAATAGCTGTGCAGCAATGCTCCCCATCCAACCAGACAGAGCTTGAGAGGATCTGCGCAGAAGAATGGGAGAAACTCCCCAAATACAGCTGTGCCAAGCTTGTAGCGTCATACCCAAGTAGACTCAAGGCTGTAATCGCTGCCAAAGGTGCTTCAACAAAGTACTGAGTAAAGGGTTTGAATACTTACATAAATGTAATATTTGAGTTTTTATTTTTATAAATTTGCAAACATTTATAAAAACCTGTTGTGCTTTGTCATTATGGGGTATTGTGTGTAGATTAATGACATAATGTAACAAAATGTGGAACAAGTCAAGGAGACTGAATACTTACCAAGTGCACTGTATGTATGTATATATTTTTTACCGCTCTAGGGATATAATTATTGTTTGGCTGACCTTATTTACTATCATGTATTGATTTCTACCTTTAATTTTTTCACTCTTTGTGATGTCCACTGCAGAGAACACCGGAAGAAGAATTATCACTGAATTATCACAGTGAATTATTGTACTGTTTGTTAATGTGTCAATTAATCCCATAAGGAATGGGTTACCACCTGGCAACGGAAATAACATTTTATTAATTCCTTCACACTGCTTGGTTAGATCTCATTCAGTAAAGATATATCTCAATGGGACTCCCCAGTTAAGAAAAAAGCAGATCTTCAAAAATAACAGCCAGAGTAAGAGTATGGAAAGAAAGTCTTCAGCGTCCTGAGAGCTCCTGGAAACAAGTTGGAGCAGAAACATGTAGAAACTACTGTTGACTAACCCCATTCTAATACTGTTGTAGGACTGCTGATGAATTGGGGACTTGTACTTGGCTGCTTCCCTTTGAGGCTAACACTGACCCCCTAGCAGATCCAAAGCCAACCCCCAAGATTATACCAGCAGGCGTTACTAAGAACATCCCTCTGTATGAAATGCTTTGCCTCCTGTTTTGACTAGCTCTCTTTTTCTAGTTTCTGTCATCCCTCTCCTCCAGTCCCCCTCTCTTGCTTTCCTTCCTCTCTCTGCATGTAAATTGGAGAGCAAAGAAATGGCACATCTCCAACAGTACGAGCAGTATTAAATGGATGTCTACTCCACACATTATAGCCCATGAAATTCGACGACTGAAGCATAACATTGAAATGAAGAGCCGATCTGAGTTGTGATGACTCATTTCCCTATTCCACATTCCACATTTATTCTAATTACGCCCAGGCCTTCTCCACCTCCCTTCTAGGAGAGGTGTCTGTGTCAGAGATTCTGTCAGAGCTGCTTCCCCAGATGAAGTAGGGGGAGACCCAGCATTCTTCACTGTCAGAGAGAAGCTTCACACATCTGGAGACAGATTTATCAAGCTGCTATGGCCTTGGACTGTGGGTACAAACACACACACACACTCACACTTTACGATAACATCAATGTTTCATAAATAATAAATAGAACTTCTAGAATGCATGATAAAAGCCCTTTGAATCGATTTAACCTTGGCAGAGTTTAGCAGTTCAAGGTTGACTCTTCTATGATAAAAAAAGCAACATGTATTTCATTTCCCTCAGCTTTGCATTTCTTCAGATGCAATAATTATGTAGCAGGGAGAATTAAGAGAGAGTTAGACACTCATCTGAGCGCCACGATTACCAGCTTATCTTCTGTGTGTCACCCCCCCCACACACACACACACTCCTAACCTCTTCTGAAAGTCTACCCCCCCAGCTGTTCCCCCCTTCTCTCTGCACTGTCTGATAAGGCCATGGATTTTCTACTGTACTGATTATCCATGACTCAGACCCATAGCAGTCATCTGCCTTTTGGCCTGGATCAAGCACTTTGCCCTAAGTCACCTCAAGTCTACAGAGTCTTAGCTGTAAATCTCTATATATGTATCTCTATTTATCCTGCTCACACTGTGTATATTTTCTTGGCAGACATGATTGACAATGGTAGGAAGTATGTTACTACCTGCATGCCGGTTACGTCTTCCATCTCCCTTTCCATTGAGTTTCCTGGCTCCAATGACCTTGGACGAGTTGGGTTCAGCACCACGGACAGTTCCACATAGCTCCAATGACCTTGGACAAGTTGGATTCAGAACCACGGACAGTTCCACATAGCCATCAGCATGCAGCAATGCAACAGACCACAATATGATTTGTCTATCGTTTTCTACAATGTCATTTGAACAAAACACTAATGACCTGTGAGATCAAGTTCTTAGTTCCTGTGCTTGAGAAGGACCCTTAAGATGTTTTGAGCTCCACAGCCGACCTGGACACATTACAGACTAAGAGATGAAGAGTTTGCATGACTAATGGATCTGATTACCTTGGCTGGGATTCAATCCGAGGCACTTTGGATAGCGCTGTCGACAAAGCGCCTTTTTTAATAAATATATATATTTATAAATTATCTTCGGGAACAGTGTCCTGTCCACAGGATGGTTGAGTTAACGTAGGCTAATGCGATTATCATGAGGTTGTAAGTAACAAAAAAATTACCCAAGACGTAGACATATCTGATATTGGCAGAAAGCTTAATTTCTTGTTAATCTAACTGCAGGTCCAATTTACAGTAGCTATTACAGTGAAAGAATACCATGCTATTGTTTGAGGAGAGTGCACAATTTTGAACATGAAAACTTATTAATAAACAAATTAGGCACATTAGAGCAGTCTTCATTCAAAATTTTGAACAGAAATGCAATGGTTTATTGGATCAGTCTAAAACTTTGCACATACTCTGCTGCCATCTAGTGGCAAGAATCTAAATTGCAGCCGGGGTGGAATAATACGTTGTGGCCTTTCTCTTGCAATTCAAAGATACAAAATAACAGTTTTTTTTCTTTGTATTATCTTTTACCATATCTATTGTGTTATATTCTCCTACATTTCTTTCACATTTCCACAAACGTCAAAGTGTTTCCTTTCAAATTGTACCAAGAATATGCATATCCTTGCTTCAGGGCCTGAGTTACAGGCAGTTAGATTTAGGTATGTTCTTTTATATGGAAATTGAAAAAAAGGGGCGGATCCTTAAGAGGTTGACAATGTTCCCTCGTTCGTAGCGATGACAATGGTAAACTCTGCAGATTTCGGCTCAATCTGAAATAACCTTTAAATGTCAAGCGTTTTACAATGCCCCTGGGATTGAATACAGGCCCTTATCTTTGTCTCTAGCCAGTGTTTTGACTGACTGCTTTTTAACTCACTGTCTACTCCTACAGTGAAACGGGCCCACAACATGCTCGGTCTGATTCTATACGTTGTTGTCCTGTCCTATGTTTGGTCTAATATAGTGTGTCAAAGAGGAATGCTGACACCCTTAGGGAAATGCAAAAAGTTTACCTCTTTATTTTGTCTCTCATATAGACTCCAACTCTCGGACATGCAGCATAAACATTTAATTTCCCCCTCTAACGGAATGCCTTGTTACTTGAGACAACCCCAACAAAGTCAAATTATATGGTCCAGCCACCTCAGACTTACCTTCAGTATTATTAGATGGTCCAGCCACCTCAGACTAACCTTCAGTATTATTAGATAGTCCAGCCACCTCAGACTAACCTTCAGTATTATTAGATGGTCCAGCCACCTCAGACTAACCTTCAGTATTATTAGATAGTCCAGCCACCTCAGACTAACCTTCAGTATTATTAGATAGTCCAGCCACCTCAGACTAACCTTCAGTATTATTAGATAGTCCAGCCACCTCAGACTAACCTTCAGTATTATTAGATAGTCCAGCCACCTCAGAAATATGTATTAGCATGTGAATATGCATTGTGGTCCAATCTCGCGCACAAGCACATTTTAATCTAAGTAGAAATCTTTACTGTAAGATTGCCTGACTTTTTCAATAAGACCAGGGTCCATTTTAGTTACTAACGTCTGGAATTTATATTTCATAGGAACTCAAGGTTTATAACTGGCCACTTTCCACTGGCCAAAAACTCCTTTTCATATAGGAAAATATTATTATTAAACATGAGGCAATTTTCACTTTACTATTCAAGCAATCTACAGTGTAGTTCAGTTGAAATGATGAGTATATTCTCAGATATTAATGCTGTATTTTCTCTAGAGTAGAGAGACCTGTCCCTCAACTCCAGCTGCCTCAACCTGTTGGTCTAACAAAGACAATAACAACCACATAAATACTTGATTTCCATATTTGTGTTGCTTCTAATTCCTCATCCGCAACATCTCCCCCATGACCTCAATGCAGCACAGCGTAACTACAGTGAGCGCCCTGCACATCTCCTGCTGAAGAAAAGACTACGTCAGGCTGACTTATTTAGATTCCACTCTCTGTGACAGACCCTTAACATGTGTCTGGTGAAGTAACAGAGCTGTGTTTTCTACTGCGGTACATCCTCAGAAGGTACAGTCAACACCATTATCCCCCTCTGACAAGATGACCTGAGAGAGGTCCAGCTATATTCATTCTGCTCTGGCTCAAATATCGACATGTATTGGTCGCGTACACAGATTTGTAGATGTTATCACAAGCGCAGCAAAATGCTTCTGTGTCTATCTCCAACAGTGCATTAATGCTTGTGTTTCTATCTCCAACAGTGCATTAATGCTGGTGTTTCTATCTCCAACAGTTCAGTAATGCTGGTGTTTCTATCTCCAACAGTGCAGTAATGCTGGTTTTTCTAGCTCCAACAGTGCAGTAATGCTGGTTTGTCTAGCTCCAACAGTGCAGTAATGCTGGTGTTTCTAGCTTCAACAGTGCAGTAATGCTGGTGTTTCTAGCTCCAACAGTGCAGTAATGCTGGTGTTTCTACCTCCAACAGTGCAGTAATGGTTGTGTTTCTAGCTACAATAGTGTAGTAATGCTGGTGTTTCTACCTCCAACAGTGCAGTAACTGTTGTGTTTCTAGCTCCAACAGTGCAGTAATGCTGGTGTTTCTAGCTCCAACAGTGCAGTAATGCTGGTGTTACTAGCTCCAACAGTGCAGTAATGCAGGTGTTTCTAGCTCCAACAGTGCAGTAATGCTGGTGTTTCTAGCTCCAACAGTGCAGCAATGATGATGTTTCTAGCTCCAACAGTGCAGTAATGCTGGTGTTTCTAGCTCCAACAGTGCAGTAATGTTGGTGTTTCTAGCTCCAACAGTGCAGTAATGATGGTGTTTCTAGCTCCAACAGTGCAGTAATGATGGTGTTTCTATCTCCTACAGTGCATTAATGCTTGTGTTACTAGCTCCAACAGTGCAGTAATGATGGTGTTTCTAGCTCCAACAGTGCAGTAATGCTGGTGTTACTAGCTCCAACAGTGCAGTAATGATGGTGTTTCTAGCTCCAACAGTGCAGTAATGCTTGTGTTTCTAGCTCCAACCGTGCAGTAATGCTGGTGTTTCTAGCTCCAACAGTGCATTAATGGTTGTGTTTCTAGCTCCAACAGTTCAGTAATGCTGGTGTTTCTAGCTCCAACAGTGCAGTAATGCTGGTGTTTCTAGCTCCAACAGTGCAGTAATGCTGGTGTTTCTAGCTCCAACAGTGCAGTAATGGTTGTGTTTCTAGCTCCAACAGTGCAGTAATGCTGGTGTTTCTAGCTCCAACAGTGCAGTAATGCTGGTGTTTCTAGCTCCAACAGTGTAGTAATGCTGGTGTTTCTATCTCCTACAGTGCATTCATGCTGGTGTTTCTATCTCCTACAGTGCATTAACGCTGGTGTTTCTATCTCCAACAGTGCAGTAATGTTGGTTTTTCTAGCTCCAACAGTGCAGTAATGCTGGTGTTTCTACCTCCAACAGTGCAGTAATGGTTGTGTTTCTAGCTCCAATAGTGTAGTAATGCTGGTGTTTCTACCTCCAACAGTGCAGTAATGGTTGTGTTTCTAGCTCCAACAGTGCAGTAATGCTGGTGTTTCTAGCTCCAACAGTGCAGTAATGCTGGTGTTACTAGCTCCAACAGTGCAGTAATGCTGGTGTTTCTAGCTCCAACAGTGCAGTAATGCTGGTGTTTCTAGCTCCAACAGTGCAGTAATGATGATCTTTCTAGCTCCAACAGTGCAGTAATGCTGGTGTTTCTAGCTCCGACAGTGCAGTAATGTTGGTGTTTCTAGCTCCAACAGTGCAGTAATGATGTTGTTTCTAGCTCCAACAGTGCAGTAAAGATGGTGTTTCTATCTCCAACAGTGCATTAATGCTTGTGTTACTAGCTCCAACAGTGCAGTAATGATGGTGTTTCTAGCTCCAACAGTCAAGTAATGCTGGTGTTACTAGCTCCAACAGTGCAGTATTGATGGTGTTTCTAGCTCCAACAGTGCAGTAATGCTTGTGTTTCTAGCTCCAACCGTGCAGTAATGATGGTGTTTCTAGCTCCAACAGTGCAGTAATGCTGGTGTTTCTAGCTCCAACAGTGCAGTAATGCTGGTGTTTCTAGCTCCAACAGTGCAGTAATGGTTGTGTTTCTAGCTCCAACAGTGCAGTAATGCTGGTGTTTCTCGCTCCAACAGTGCAGTAATGCTGGTGTTTCTAGCTCCAACAGTGCAGTAATGGTTGTGTTTCTAGCTCCAACAGTGCAGTAATGCTGGTGTTTCTAGCTCCAACAGTGCAGTAATGCTGGTGTTTCTATCTCCAACAGTGTAGTAAAGCTGGTGTTTCTATCTCCTACAGTGCATTAATGGTGGTGTTTCCATCTCCAACAGTGCAGTAATGCTGGTGTTTCTATCTCCTACAGTGCATTAATGCTGGTGTTTCTATCTCCAACAGTGTAGTAATGCTGGTATTTCTATCTCCAACAGTGTAGTAATGCTTGTGTTTCTATCTCCTACAGTGCAGTAATGCTGGTGTTTCTACCTCCAACAGTGCAGTAATGGTTGTGTTTCTTGCTCCAATAGTGTAGTAATGCTGGTGTTTCTACCTCCAACAGTGCAGTAATGGTTGTGTTTCTAGCTCCAACAGTGCAGTAATGCTGGTGTTTCTAGCTCCAACAGTGCAGTAATGCTGGTGTTACTAGCTCCAACAGTGCAGTAATGCTGGTGTTTCTAGCTCCAACAGTGCAGTAATGCTGGTGTTTCTAGCTCCAACAGTGCAGTAATGCTGGTGTTTCTAGCTCCAACAGTGCAGTAATGCTGGTGTTTCTAGCTTCAACAGTGCAGTAATGTTGGTGTTTCTAGCTCCAACAGTGCAGTAATGACGGTGTTTCTAGCTCCAACAGTGCAGTAATGATGGTGTTTCTATCTCCAACAGTGCATTAATGCTTGTGTTACTAGCTCCAACAGTGCAGTAATGATGGTGTTTCTAGCTCCAACATTGCAGTAATGCTGGTGTTACTAGCTCCAACAGTGCAGTAATGATGGTGTTTCTATCTCCAACAGTGCATTAATGCTTGTGTTTCTATCTCCAACAGTGCAGCAATGCTTGTGTTTCTATCTCCAACAGTTCAGTAATGCTGGTGTTTCTATCTCCTACAGTGCAGTAATGCTGGTTTTTCTAGCTCCAACAGTGCAGTAATGCTGGTTTTTCTAGCTCCAACAGTGCAGTAATGCTGGTGTTTCTACCTCCAACAGTGCAGTAATGGTTGTGTTTCTAGCTACAATAGTGTAGTAATGCTGGTGTTTCTACCTCCAACAGTGCAGTAACTGTTGTGTTTCTAGCTCCAACAGTGCAGTAATGCTGGTGTTTCTAGCTCCAACAGTGCAGTAATGCTGGTGTTACTAGCTCCAACAGTGCAGTAATGCAGGTGTTTCTAGCTCCAACAGTGCAGTAATGCTGGTGTTTCTAGCTCCAACAGTGCAGCAATGATGATGTTTCTAGCTCCAACAGTGCAGTAATGCTCGTGTTTCTAGCTCCAACAGTGCAGTAATGTTGGTGTTTCTGGCTCCAACAGTGCAGTAATGATGGTGTTTCTAGCTCCAACAGTGCAGTAATGATGGTGTTTCTATCTCCTACAGTGCATTAATGCTTGTGTTACGAGCTCCAACAGTGCAGTAATGATGGTGTTTCTAGCTCCAACAGTGCAGTAATGCTGGTGTTACTAGCTCCAACAGTGCAGTAATGATGGTGTTTCTAGCTCCAACAGTGCAGTAATGCTTGTGTTTCTAGCTCCAACCGTGCAGTAATGCTGGTGTTTCTAGCTCCAACAGTGCATTAATGGTTGTGTTTCTAGCTCCAACAGTTCAGTAATGCTGGTGTTTCTAGCTCCAACAGTGCAGTAATGCTGGTGTTTCTAGCTCCAACAGTGCAGTAATGCTGGTGTTTCTAGCTCCAACAGTGCAGTAATGGTTGTGTTTCTAGCTCCAACAGTGCAGTAATGCTGGTGTTTCTAGCTCCAACAGTGTAGTAATGCTGGTGTTTCTATCTCCTACAGTGCATTCATGCTGGTGTTTCTATCTCCTACAGTGCATTAACGCTGGTGTTTCTATCTCCAACAGTGCAGTAATGTTGGTTTTTCTAGCTCCAACAGTGCAGTAATGCTGGTGTTTCTACCTCCAACAGTGCAGTAATGGTTGTGTTTCTAGCTCCAATAGTGTAGTAATGCTGGTGTTTCTACCTCCAACAGTGCAGTAATGGTTGTGTTTCTAGCTCCAACAGTGCAGTAATGCTGGTGTTTCTAGCTCCAACAGTTCAGTAATGCTGGTGTTACTAGCTCCAACAGTGCAGTAATGCTGGTGTTTCTAGCTCCAACAGTGCAGTAATGCTGGTGTTTCTAGCTCCAACAGTGCAGTAATGATGATCTTTCTAGCTCCAACAGTGCAGTAATGCTGGTGTTTCTAGCTCCGACAGTGCAGTAATGTTGGTGTTTCTAGCTCCAACAGTGCAGTAATGATGTTGTTTCTAGCTCCAACAGTGCAGTAAAGATGGTGTTTCTATCTCCAACAGTGCATTAATGCTTGTGTTACTAGCTCCAACAGTGCAGTAATGATGGTGTTTCTAGCTCCAACAGTCAAGTAATGCTGGTGTTACTAGCTCCAACAGTGCAGTATTGATGGTGTTTCTAGCTCCAACAGTGCAGTAATGCTTGTGTTTCTAGCTCCAACCGTGCAGTAATGATGGTGTTTCTAGCTCCAACAGTGCAGTAATGCTGGTGTTTCTAGCTCCAACAGTGCAGTAATGCTGGTGTTTCTAGCTCCAACAGTGCAGTAATGGTTGTGTTTCTAGCTCCAACAGTGCAGTAATGCTGGTGTTTCTCGCTCCAACAGTGCAGTAATGCTGGTGTTTCTAGCTCCAACAGTGCAGTAATGGTTGTGTTTCTAGCTCCAACAGTGCAGTAATGCTGGTGTTTCTAGCTCCAACAGTGCAGTAATGCTGGTGTTTCTATCTCCAACAGTGTAGTAAAGCTGGTGTTTCTATCTCCTACAGTGCATTAATGGTGGTGTTTCCATCTCCAACAGTGCAGTAATGCTGGTGTTTCTATCTCCTACAGTGCATTAATGCTGGTGTTTCTATCTCCAACAGTGTAGTAATGCTGGTATTTCTATCTCCAACAGTGTAGTAATGCTTGTGTTTCTATCTCCTACAGTGCAGTAATGCTGGTGTTTCTACCTCCAACAGTGCAGTAATGGTTGTGTTTCTTGCTCCAATAGTGTAGTAATGCTGGTGTTTCTACCTCCAACAGTGCAGTAATGGTTGTGTTTCTAGCTCCAACAGTGCAGTAATGCTGGTGTTTCTAGCTCCAACAGTGCAGTAATGCTGGTGTTACTAGCTCCAACAGTGCAGTAATGCTGGTGTTTCTAGCTCCAACAGTGCAGTAATGCTGGTGTTTCTAGCTCCAACAGTGCAGTAATGCTGGTGTTTCTAGCTCCAACAGTGCAGTAATGCTGGTGTTTCTAGCTTCAACAGTGCAGTAATGTTGGTGTTTCTAGCTCCAACAGTGCAGTAATGATGGTGTTTCTAGCTCCAACAGTGCAGTAATGCTGGTGTTACTAGCTCCAACAGTGCAGTAATGATGGTGTTTCTAGCTCCAACAGTGCAGTAATGCTGGTGTTTCTAGCTCCAACAGTGCAGTAATGCTGGTGTTACTAGCTCCAACAGTGCAGTAATGCTGGTGTTACTAGCTCCAACAGTGCAGTAATGCTGGTGTTACTAGCTCCAACAGTGCAGTATTGATGGTTTTTCTAGCTCCAACAGTGCAGTAATCCTGGTGTTACTAGCTCCAACAGTGCAGTAATGATGGTGTTTCTAGCTCCAACAGTGCAGTAATGCTGGTGTTACTAGCTCCAACCGTGCAGTAATGATGGTGTTTCTACCTCCAACAGTGCATTAATGGTTGTGATTCCAGCTCCAACAGTTCAGTAATGCTGGTGTTTCTAGCTTCAACAGTGCAGTAATGGTTGTGTTTCTAGCTCCAACAGTGCAGCAATGCTGGTGTTTCTAGCTCCAACAGTGCAGTAAGGCTGGTGTTTCTAGCTCCAACAGTGCATTAATGGTTGTGTTTCTAGCTCCAACAGTGCAGTAATTCTGGTGTTTCTAGCTCCAACAGTGCAGTAATTCTGGTGTTTCTAGCTCCAACAGTGCAGTATTGCTGGTGTTTCTATCTCCAACAGTGTAGTAATGCTGGTGTTTCTATCTCCTACAGTGCATTAATGCTGGTGTTTCTAGCTCCAACAGTGCAGTAATGCTGGTGTTTCTAGCTCCAACAGTGCAGTAATGCTGGTGTTTCTAGCTCCAACAGTGCAGTAATGCTGGTGTTTCTAGCTCCAACAGTGCAGTAATGATGGTGTTTCTAGCTCCAACAGTGCAGTAATGCTGGTGTTTCTAGCTCCAACACTGCAGTAATGTTGGTGTTTCTAGCTCCAACAGTGCAGTAATGGTTGTGTTTCTAGCTCCAACAGTGCAGTAATGCTGGTGTTTCTAGCTCCAACAGTGCAGTAATGCTGGTGTTACTAGCTCCAACAGTGCAGTAATGCTGGTGTTTCTAGCTCCAACAGTGCAGTAATGCTGGTGTTTCTAGCTCCAACAGTGCAGTAATGATGATGTTTCTAGCTCCAACAGTGCAGTAATGCTGGTGTTTCTAGCTCCAACAGTGCAGTAATGTTGGTGTTTCTAGCTCCAACAGTGCAGTAATGCTGGTGTTACTAGCTCCAACCGTGCAGTAATGATGGTGTTTCTATCTCCAACAGTGCATTAATGGTTGTGATTCCAGCTCCAACAGTTCAGTAATGCTGGTGTTTCTAGCTCCAACAGTGCAGTAATGGTTGTGTTTCTAGCTCCAACAGTGCAGTAATGCTGGTGTTTCTAGCTCCAACAGTGCAGTAATGCTGGTGTTTCTAGCTCCAACAGTGCAGTAATGCTGGTGTTTCTAGCTCCAACAGTGTAGTAAAGCTGGTGTTTCTATCTCCTACAGTGCATTAATGGTGGTGTTTCCATCTCCAACAGTGCAGTAATGCTGGTGTTTCTATCTCCTACAGTGCATTAATGCTGGTGTTTCTATCTCCAACAGTGTAGTAATGCTGGTATTTCTATCTCCAACAGTGTAGTAATGCTTGTGTTTCTATCTCCTACAGTGCAGTAATGCTGGTGTTTCTACCTCCAACAGTGCAGTAATGGTTGTGTTTCTAGCTCCAACAGTGCAGTAATGCTGGTGTTTCTAGCTCCAACAGTGCAGTAATGCTGGTGTTACTAGCTCCAACAGTGCAGTAATGCTGGTGTTTCTAGCTCCAACAGTGCAGTAATGCTGGTGTTTCTAGCTCCAACAGTGCAGTAATGCTGGTGTTTCTAGCTCCAACAGTGCAGTAATGCTGGTGTTTCTAGCTTCAACAGTGCAGTAATGTTGGTGTTTCTAGCTCCAACAGTGCAGTAATGAAGGTGTTTCTAGCTCCAACAGTGCAGTAATGATGGTGTTTCTATCTCCAACAGTGCATTAATGCTTGTGTTACTAGCTCCAACAGTGCAGTAATGATGGTGTTTCTAGCTCCAACATTGCAGTAATGCTGGTGTTACTAGCTCCAACAGTGCAGTAATGATGGTGTTTCTAGCTCCAACAGTGCAGTAATGATGGTGTTTCTAGCTCCAACAGTGCAGTAATGCTGGTGTTACTAGCTCCAACAGTGCAGTAATGCTGGTGTTACTAGCTCCAACAGTGCAGTAATGCTGGTGTTTCTAGCTCCAACAGTGCAGTAATGCTGGTGTTTCTAGCTCCAACAGTGTAGTAATGCTGGTGTTTCTATCTCCTACAGTGCATTAATGCTGGTGTTTCTATCTCCAATAGTGCAGTAATGCTGGTGTTTCTATCTCCTACAGTGCATTAATGCTGGTGCTTCTATCTCCAACAGTGTAGTAATGCTGGTATTTCTATCTCCAACAGTGTAGTAATGCTGCTGTTTCTATCTCCTACAGTGCATTAATGCTGGTGTTTCTATCTCCAACAGTGTAGTAATGCTGGTGTTTCTATTTCCTACAGTGCATTAATGCTGGTATTTCTATCTCCAACATTGTAGTAATGCTGGTGTTTCTATCTCCTACAGTGCATTAATGCTGGTGTTTCTATCTCCAACAGTGTAGTAATGCTGGTGTTTCTATTTCCTACAGTGCATTAATGCTTTTATTTCTATCTCTAACAGTGTAGTAATGCTGGTGTTTCTATCTCCTACAGTGCATTAATGCTGGTGTTTCTAGCTCCAACAGTGCAGTAATGATGATGTTTCTAGCTCCAACAGTGCAGTAATGCTGGTGTTTCTAGCTCCAACAGTGCAGTAATGTTGGTGTTTCTAGCTCCAACAGTGCAGTAATGATGGTGTTTCTAGCTCCAACAGTGCATTAATGCTGGTGTTTCTAGCTCCAACAGCGCAGTAATGCTGGTGTTTCTAGCTCCAACAGTGCAGTAATGCTGGTGATTCTAGCTCCAACAGTGCAGTAATGATGGTGTTTCTAGCTCCAACAGTGCAGTAATGCTGGTGTTTCTAGCTCCAACAGTGCAGTAATGATGATATTTCTAGCTCCAACAATGCAGTAATGCTGGTGTTTCTAGCTCCAACAGTGCAGTAATGTTGGTGTTTCTAGCTCCAACAGTGCAGTAATGATGGTGTTTCTAGATCCAACAGTGCAGTAATGATGGTGTTTCTATCTCCAACAGTGCATTAATGCTTGTGTTACTAGCTCCAACAGTGCAGTAATGATGGTGTTACTAGCTCCAACAGTGCAGTAATGATGGTGTTTCTAGCTCCAACAGTGCAGTAATGCTGGTGTTACTAGCTCCAACAGTGCAGTAATGCTGGTGTTACTAGCTCCAACAGTGCAGTATTGATGGTTTTTCTAGCTCCAACAGTGCAGTAATCCTGGTGTTACTAGCTCCAACAGTGCAGTAATGATGGTGTTTCTAGCTCCAACAGTGCAGTAATGCTGGTGTTACTAGCTCCAACCGTGCAGTAATGATGGTGTTTCTATCTCCAACAGTGCATTAATGGTTGTGATTCCAGCTCCAACAGTTCAGTAATGCTGGTGTTTCTAGCTCCAACAGTGCAGTAATGGTTGTGTTTCTAGCTCCAACAGTGCAGTAATGCTGGTGTTTCTAGCTCCAACAGTGCAGTAATGCTGGTGTTTCTAGCTCCAACAGTGCAGTAATGCTGGTGTTTCTAGCTCCAACAGTGTAGTAAAGCTGGTGTTTCTATCTCCTACAGTGCATTAATGGTGGTGTTTCCATCTCCAACAGTGCAGTAATGCTGGTGTTTCTATCTCCTACAGTGCATTAATGCTGGTGTTTCTATCTCCAACAGTGTAGTAATGCTGGTATTTCTATCTCCAACAGTGTAGTAATGCTTGTGTTTCTATGTCCTACAGTGCAGTAATGCTGGTGTTTCTACCTCCAACAGTGCAGTAATGGTTGTGTTTCTAGCTCCAACAGTGCAGTAATGCTGGTGTTTCTAGCTCCAACAGTGCAGTAATGCTGGTGTTACTAGCTCCAACAGTGCAGTAATGCTGGTGTTTCTAGCTCCAACAGTGCAGTAATGCTGGTGTTTCTAGCTCCAACAGTGCAGTAATGCTGGTGTTTCTAGCTCCAACAGTGCAGTAATGCTGGTGTTTCTAGCTTCAACAGTGCAGTAATGTTGGTGTTTCTAGCTCCAACAGTGCAGTAATGAAGGTGTTTCTAGCTCCAACAGTGCAGTAATGATGGTGTTTCTATCTCCAACAGTGCATTAATGCTTGTGTTACTAGCTCCAACAGTGCAGTAATGATGGTGTTTCTAGCTCCAACATTGCAGTAATGCTGGTGTTACTAGCTCCAACAGTGCAGTAATGATGGTGTTTCTAGCTCCAACAGTGCAGTAATGATGGTGTTTCTAGCTCCAACAGTGCAGTAATGCTGGTGTTACTAGCTCCAACAGTGCAGTAATGCTGGTGTTACTAGCTCCAACAGTGCAGTAATGCTGGTGTTTCTAGCTCCAACAGTGCAGTAATGCTGGTGTTTCTAGCTCCAACAGTGTAGTAATGCTGGTGTTTCTATCTCCTACAGTGCATTAATGCTGGTGTTTCTATCTCCAATAGTGCAGTAATGCTGGTGTTTCTATCTCCTACAGTGCATTAATGCTGGTGCTTCTATCTCCAACAGTGTAGTAATGCTGGTATTTCTATCTCCAACAGTGTAGTAATGCTGCTGTTTCTATCTCCTACAGTGCATTAATGCTGGTGTTTCTATCTCCAACAGTGTAGTAATGCTGGTGTTTCTATTTCCTACAGTGCATTAATGCTGGTATTTCTATCTCCAACATTGTAGTAATGCTGGTGTTTCTATCTCCTACAGTGCATTAATGCTGGTGTTTCTATCTCCAACAGTGTAGTAATGCTGGTGTTTCTATTTCCTACAGTGCATTAATGCTTTTATTTCTATCTCTAACAGTGTAGTAATGCTGGTGTTTCTATCTCCTACAGTGCATTAATGCTGGTGTTTCTAGCTCCAACAGTGCAGTAATGATGATGTTTCTAGCTCCAACAGTGCAGTAATGCTGGTGTTTCTAGCTCCAACAGTGCAGTAATGTTGGTGTTTCTAGCTCCAACAGTGCAGTAATGATGGTGTTTCTAGCTCCAACAGTGCATTAATGCTGGTGTTTCTAGCTCCAACAGCGCAGTAATGCTGGTGTTTCTAGCTCCAACAGTGCAGTAATGCTGGTGATTCTAGCTCCAACAGTGCAGTAATGATGGTGTTTCTAGCTCCAACAGTGCAGTAATGCTGGTGTTTCTAGCTCCAACAGTGCAGTAATGATGATATTTCTAGCTCCAACAATGCAGTAATGCTGGTGTTTCTAGCTCCAACAGTGCAGTAATGTTGGTGTTTCTAGCTCCAACAGTGCAGTAATGATGGTGTTTCTAGATCCAACAGTGCAGTAATGATGGTGTTTCTATCTCCAACAGTGCATTAATGCTTGTGTTACTAGCTCCAACAGTGCAGTAATGATGGTGTTACTAGCTCCAACAGTGCAGTAATGATGGTGTTTCTAGCTCCAACAGTGCAGTAATGCTGGTGTTACTAGCTCCAACAGTGCAGTAATGATGGTGTTTCTAGCTCCAACAGTGCAGTAATGCTGGTGTTTCTAGCTCCAACAGTGCAGTAATGCTGGTGTTACTAGCTCCAACAGTGCAGTAATGCTGGTGTTACTAGCTCCAACAGTGCAGTAATGCTGGTGTTACTAGCTCCAACAGTGCAGTATTGATGGTTTTTCTAGCTCCAACAGTGCAGTAATCCTGGTGTTACTAGCTCCAACAGTGCAGTAATGATGGTGTTTCTAGCTCCAACAGTGCAGTAATGCTGGTGTTACTAGCTCCAACCGTGCAGTAATGATGGTGTTTCTACCTCCAACAGTGCATTAATGGTTGTGATTCCAGCTCCAACAGTTCAGTAATGCTGGTGTTTCTAGCTTCAACAGTGCAGTAATGGTTGTGTTTCTAGCTCCAACAGTGCAGCAATGCTGGTGTTTCTAGCTCCAACAGTGCAGTAAGGCTGGTGTTTCTAGCTCCAACAGTGCATTAATGGTTGTGTTTCTAGCTCCAACAGTGCAGTAATTCTGGTGTTTCTAGCTCCAACAGTGCAGTAATGTTGGTGTTTCTAGCTCCAACAGTGCAGTAATGCTGGTGTTACTAGCTCCAACCGTGCAGTAATGATGGTGTTTCTATCTCCAACAGTGCATTAATGGTTGTGATTCCAGCTCCAACAGTTCAGTAATGCTGGTGTTTCTAGCTCCAACAGTGCAGTAATGGTTGTGTTTCTAGCTCCAACAGTGCAGTAATGCTGGTGTTTCTAGCTCCAACAGTGCAGTAATGCTGGTGTTTCTAGCTCCAACAGTGCAGTAATGCTGGTGTTTCTAGCTCCAACAGTGTAGTAAAGCTGGTGTTTCTATCTCCTACAGTGCATTAATGGTGGTGTTTCCATCTCCAACAGTGCAGTAATGCTGGTGTTTCTATCTCCTACAGTGCATTAATGCTGGTGTTTCTATCTCCAACAGTGTAGTAATGCTGGTATTTCTATCTCCAACAGTGTAGTAATGCTTGTGTTTCTATCTCCTACAGTGCAGTAATGCTGGTGTTTCTACCTCCAACAGTGCAGTAATGGTTGTGTTTCTAGCTCCAACAGTGCAGTAATGCTGGTGTTTCTAGCTCCAACAGTGCAGTAATGCTGGTGTTACTAGCTCCAACAGTGCAGTAATGCTGGTGTTTCTAGCTCCAACAGTGCAGTAATGCTGGTGTTTCTAGCTCCAACAGTGCAGTAATGCTGGTGTTTCTAGCTCCAACAGTGCAGTAATGCTGGTGTTTCTAGCTTCAACAGTGCAGTAATGTTGGTGTTTCTAGCTCCAACAGTGCAGTAATGAAGGTGTTTCTAGCTCCAACAGTGCAGTAATGATGGTGTTTCTATCTCCAACAGTGCATTAATGCTTGTGTTACTAGCTCCAACAGTGCAGTAATGATGGTGTTTCTAGCTCCAACATTGCAGTAATGCTGGTGTTACTAGCTCCAACAGTGCAGTAATGATGGTGTTTCTAGCTCCAACAGTGCAGTAATGATGGTGTTTCTAGCTCCAACAGTGCAGTAATGCTGGTGTTACTAGCTCCAACAGTGCAGTAATGCTGGTGTTACTAGCTCCAACAGTGCAGTAATGCTGGTGTTTCTAGCTCCAACAGTGCAGTAATGCTGGTGTTTCTAGCTCCAACAGTGTAGTAATGCTGGTGTTTCTATCTCCTACAGTGCATTAATGCTGGTGTTTCTATCTCCAATAGTGCAGTAATGCTGGTGTTTCTATCTCCTACAGTGCATTAATGCTGGTGCTTCTATCTCCAACAGTGTAGTAATGCTGGTATTTCTATCTCCAACAGTGTAGTAATGCTGCTGTTTCTATCTCCTACAGTGCATTAATGCTGGTGTTTCTATCTCCAACAGTGTAGTAATGCTGGTGTTTCTATTTCCTACAGTGCATTAATGCTGGTATTTCTATCTCCAACATTGTAGTAATGCTGGTGTTTCTATCTCCTACAGTGCATTAATGCTGGTGTTTCTATCTCCAACAGTGTAGTAATGCTGGTGTTTCTATTTCCTACAGTGCATTAATGCTTTTATTTCTATCTCTAACAGTGTAGTAATGCTGGTGTTTCTAGCTCCAACAGTGCATTAATGGTTGTGTTTCTAGCTCCAACAGTGCAGTAATTCTGGTGTTTCTAGCTCCAACAGTGCAGTAATGTTGGTGTTTCTAGCTCCAACAGTGCAGTAATGCTGGTGTTACTAGCTCCAACCGTGCAGTAATGATGGTGTTTCTATCTCCAACAGTGCATTAATGGTTGTGATTCCAGCTCCAACAGTTCAGTAATGCTGGTGTTTCTAGCTCCAACAGTGCAGTAATGGTTGTGTTTCTAGCTCCAACAGTGCAGTAATGCTGGTGTTTCTAGCTCCAACAGTGCAGTAATGCTGGTGTTTCTAGCTCCAACAGTGCAGTAATGCTGGTGTTTCTAGCTCCAACAGTGTAGTAAAGCTGGTGTTTCTATCTCCTACAGTGCATTAATGGTGGTGTTTCCATCTCCAACAGTGCAGTAATGCTGGTGTTTCTATCTCCTACAGTGCATTAATGCTGGTGTTTCTATCTCCAACAGTGTAGTAATGCTGGTATTTCTATCTCCAACAGTGTAGTAATGCTTGTGTTTCTATCTCCTACAGTGCAGTAATGCTGGTGTTTCTACCTCCAACAGTGCAGTAAT
This sequence comes from Salmo salar, assembly GCF_905237065.1. Taxonomy (NCBI): domain Eukaryota; kingdom Metazoa; phylum Chordata; class Actinopteri; order Salmoniformes; family Salmonidae; genus Salmo; species Salmo salar. The sequence continues at coordinate 42,708,135 of NC_059452.1, forward strand.
GGTTGTGTTTCTAGCTCCAACAGTGCAGTAATGCTGGTGTTTCTAGCTCCAACAGTGCAGTAATGCTGGTGTTACTAGCTCCAACAGTGCAGTAATGCTGGTGTTTCTAGCTCCAACAGTGCAGTAATGCTGGTGTTTCTAGCTCCAACAGTGCAGTAATGCTGGTGTTTCTAGCTCCAACAGTGCAGTAATGCTGGTGTTTCTAGCTTCAACAGTGCAGTAATGTTGGTGTTTCTAGCTCCAACAGTGCAGTAATGAAGGTGTTTCTAGCTCCAACAGTGCAGTAATGATGGTGTTTCTATCTCCAACAGTGCATTAATGCTTGTGTTACTAGCTCCAACAGTGCAGTAATGATGGTGTTTCTAGCTCCAACATTGCAGTAATGCTGGTGTTACTAGCTCCAACAGTGCAGTAATGATGGTGTTTCTAGCTCCAACAGTGCAGTAATGATGGTGTTTCTAGCTCCAACAGTGCAGTAATGCTGGTGTTACTAGCTCCAACAGTGCAGTAATGCTGGTGTTACTAGCTCCAACAGTGCAGTAATGCTGGTGTTTCTAGCTCCAACAGTGCAGTAATGCTGGTGTTTCTAGCTCCAACAGTGTAGTAATGCTGGTGTTTCTATCTCCTACAGTGCATTAATGCTGGTGTTTCTATCTCCAATAGTGCAGTAATGCTGGTGTTTCTATCTCCTACAGTGCATTAATGCTGGTGCTTCTATCTCCAACAGTGTAGTAATGCTGGTATTTCTATCTCCAACAGTGTAGTAATGCTGCTGTTTCTATCTCCTACAGTGCATTAATGCTGGTGTTTCTATCTCCAACAGTGTAGTAATGCTGGTGTTTCTATTTCCTACAGTGCATTAATGCTGGTATTTCTATCTCCAACATTGTAGTAATGCTGGTGTTTCTATCTCCTACAGTGCATTAATGCTGGTGTTTCTATCTCCAACAGTGTAGTAATGCTGGTGTTTCTATTTCCTACAGTGCATTAATGCTTTTATTTCTATCTCTAACAGTGTAGTAATGCTGGTGTTTCTATCTCCTACAGTGCATTAATGCTGGTGTTTCTAGCTCCAACAGTGCAGTAATGATGATGTTTCTAGCTCCAACAGTGCAGTAATGCTGGTGTTTCTAGCTCCAACAGTGCAGTAATGTTGGTGTTTCTAGCTCCAACAGTGCAGTAATGATGGTGTTTCTAGCTCCAACAGTGCATTAATGCTGGTGTTTCTAGCTCCAACAGCGCAGTAATGCTGGTGTTTCTAGCTCCAACAGTGCAGTAATGCTGGTGATTCTAGCTCCAACAGTGCAGTAATGATGGTGTTTCTAGCTCCAACAGTGCAGTAATGCTGGTGTTTCTAGCTCCAACAGTGCAGTAATGATGATATTTCTAGCTCCAACAATGCAGTAATGCTGGTGTTTCTAGCTCCAACAGTGCAGTAATGTTGGTGTTTCTAGCTCCAACAGTGCAGTAATGATGGTGTTTCTAGATCCAACAGTGCAGTAATGATGGTGTTTCTATCTCCAACAGTGCATTAATGCTTGTGTTACTAGCTCCAACAGTGCAGTAATGATGGTGTTACTAGCTCCAACAGTGCAGTAATGATGGTGTTTCTAGCTCCAACAGTGCAGTAATGCTGGTGTTTCTAGCTCCAACAGTGCAGTAATGCTGGTGTTACTAGCTCCAACAGTGCAGTAATGCTGGTGTTACTAGCTCCAACAGTGCAGTAATGCTGGTGTTACTAGCTCCAACAGTGCAGTATTGATGGTGTTTCTAGCTCCAACAGTGCAGTAATGCTGGTGTTACTAGCTCCAACAGTGCAGTAATGATGGTGTTTCTAGCTCCAACAGTGCAGTAATGCTGGTGTTACTAGCTCCAACCGTGCAGTAATGATGGTGTTTCTACCTCCAACAGTGCATTAATGGTTGTGATTCCAGCTCCAACAGTTCAGTAATGCTGGTGTTTCTAGCTTCAACAGTGCAGTAATGGTTGTGTTTCTAGCTCCAACAGTGCAGCAATGCTGGTGTTTCTAGCTCCAACAGTGCAGTAATGCTGGTGTTTCTAGCTCCAACAGTGCATTAATGGTTGTGTTTCTAGCTCCAACAGTGCAGTAATTCTGGTGTTTCTAGCTCCAACAGTGCAGTAATGCTGGTGTTTCTAGCTCCAATAGTGCATTATTGCTGGTGTTTCTATCTCCAACAGTGTAGTAATGCTGGTATTTCTATCTCCAACAGTGTAGTAATGCTGCTGTTTCTATCTCCTACAGTGCATTAATGCTGGTGTTTCTATCTCCAACAGTGTAGTAATGCTGGTGTTTCTATTTCCTACACTGCATTAATGCTGGTATTTCTATCTCCAACAGTGTAGTAACGCTGGTGTTTCTATCTCCTACAGTGCATTAATGCTGGTGTTTCTAGCTCCAACAGTGCAGTAATGATGGTGTTTCTAGCTCCAACAGTGCAGTAATGATGGTGTTTCTAGCTCCAACAGTGCAGTAATGCTGGTGTTACTAGCTCCAACAGTGCAGTAATGCTGGTGTTACTAGCTCCAACAGTGCAGTAATGCTGGTGTTTCTAGCTCCAACAGTGCAGTAATGCTGGTGTTTCTAGCTCCAACAGTGTAGTAATGCTGGTGTTTCTATCTCCTACAGTGCATTAATGCTGGTGTTTCTATCTCCAATAGTGCAGTAATGCTGGTGTTTCTATCTCCTACAGTGCATTAATGCTGATGCTTCTATCTCCAACAGTGTAGTAATGCTGGTATTTCTATCTCCAACAGTGTAGTAATGCTGCTGTTTCTATCTCCTACAGTGCATTAATGCTGGTGTTTCTATCTCCAACAGTGTAGTAATGCTGGTGTTTCTATTTCCTACAGTGCATTAATGCTGGTATTTCTATCTCCAACATTGTAGTAATGTTGGTGTTTCTATCTCCTACAGTGCATTAATGCTGGTGTTTCTATCTCCAACAGTGTAGTAATGCTGGTGTTTCTATTTCCTACAGTGCATTAATGCTTTTATTTCTATCTCTAACAGTGTAGTAATGCTGGTGTTTCTATCTCCTACAGTGCATTAATGCTGGTGTTTCTATCTCCAACTGTACAGTAATGCTGGTGTTTCTAGCTCCAACAGTGCAGTAATGCTGGTGTTTCTAGCTCCAACAGTGCAGTAATGCTTGTGTTTCTAGCTCCAACAGTGCAGTAATGCTGGTGTTTCTAGCTCCAACAGTGCAGTAATGATGGTGTTTCTAGCTCCAACAGTGCAGTAATGCTGGTGTTTCTAGCTCCAACAGTGCAGTAATGATGATGTTTCTAGCTCCAACAGTGCAGTAATGCTGGTGTTTCTAGCTCCAACAGTGCAGTAATGTTGGTGTTTCTAGCTCCAACAGTGCAGTAATGATGGTGTTTCTAGCTCCAACAGTGCAGTAATGCTGGTGTTTCTAGCTCCAACAGCGCAGTAATGCTGGTGTTTCTAGCTCCAACAGTGCAGTAATGCTGGTGATTCTAGCTCCAACAGTGCAGTAATGATGGTGTTTCTAGCTCCAACAGTGCAGTAATGCTGGTGTTTCTAGCTCCAACAGTGCAGTAATGATGATATTTCTAGCTCCAACAATGCAGTAATGCTGGTGTTTCTAGCTCCAACAGTGCAGTAATGTTGGTGTTTCTAGCTCCAACAGTGCAGTAATGATGGTGTTTCTAGATCCAACAGTGCAGTAATGATGGTGTTTCTATCTCCAACAGTGCATTAATGCTTGTGTTACTAGCTCCAACAGTGCAGTAATGATGGTGTTTCTAGCTCCAACAGTGCAGTAATGCTGGTGTTACTAGCTCCAACAGTGCAGTAATGATGGTGTTTCTAGCTCCAACAGTGCAGTAATGCTGGTGTTTCTAGCTCCAACAGTGCAGTAATGCTGGTGTTACTAGCTCCAACAGTGCAGTAATGCTGGTGTTACTAGCTCCAACAGTGCAGTAATGCTGGTGTTACTAGCTCCAACAGTGCAGTATTGATGGTGTTTCTAGCTCCAACAGTGCAGTAATGCTGGTGTTACTAGCTCCAACAGTGCAGTAATGATGGTGTTTCTAGCTCCAACAGTGCAGTAATGCTGGTGTTTCTAGCTCCAATAGTGCATTATTGCTGGTGTTTCTATCTCCAACAGTGTAGTAATGCTGGTATTTCTATCTCCAACAGTGTAGTAATGCTGCTGTTTCTATCTCCTACAGTGCATTAATGCTGGTGGTTCTATCTCCAACAGTGTAGTAATGCTGGTGTTTCTATTTCCTACACTGCATTAATGCTGGTATTTCTATCTCCAACAGTGTTGTAATGCTGGTGTTTCTATCTCCTACAGTGCATTAATGCTGGTGTTTCTAGCTCCAACAGTGCAGTAATGATGGTGTTTCTAGCTCCAACAGTGCAGTAATGATGGTGTTTCTAGCTCCAACAGTGCAGTAATGCTGGTGTTACTAGCTCCAACAGTGCAGTAATGCTGGTGTTACTAGCTCCAACAGTGCAGTAATGCTGGTGTTTCTAGCTCCAACAGTGCAGTAATGCTGGTGTTTCTAGCTCCAACAGTGTAGTAATGCTGGTGTTTCTATCTCCTACAGTGCATTAATGCTGGTGTTTCTATCTCCAATAGTGCAGTAATGCTGGTGTTTCTATCTCCTACAGTGCATTAATGCTGATGCTTCTATCTCCAACAGTGTAGTAATGCTGGTATTTCTATCTCCAACAGTGTAGTAATGCTGCTGTTTCTATCTCCTACAGTGCATTAATGCTGGTGTTTCTATCTCCAACAGTGTAGTAATGCTGGTGTTTCTATTTCCTACAGTGCATTAATGCTGGTATTTCTATCTCCAACATTGTAGTAATGTTGGTGTTTCTATCTCCTACAGTGCATTAATGCTGGTGTTTCTATCTCCAACAGTGTAGTAATGCTGGTGTTTCTATTTCCTACAGTGCATTAATGCTTTTATTTCTATCTCTAACAGTGTAGTAATGCTGGTGTTTCTATCTCCTACAGTGCATTAATGCTGGTGTTTCTATCTCCAACTGTACAGTAATGCTGGTGTTTCTAGCTCCAACAGTGCAGTAATGCTGGTGTTTCTAGCTCCAACAGTGCAGTAATGCTTGTGTTTCTAGCTCCAACAGTGCAGTAATGCTGGTGTTTCTATCTCCAACAGTGCAGTAATGATGGTGTTTCTAGCTCCAACAGTGCAGTAATGCTGGTGTTTCTAGCTCCAACAGTGCAGTAATGATGATGTTTCTAGCTCCAACAGTGCAGTAATGCTGGTGTTTCTACCTCCAACAGTGCAGGAATGTTGGTGTTTCTAGCTCCAACAGTGCAGTAATGATGGTGTTTCTAGCTCCAACAGTGCAGTAATGCTGGTGTTTCTAGCTCCAACAGCGCAGTAATGCTGGTGTTTCTAGCTCCAACAGTGCAGTAATGCTGGTGATTCTAGCTCCAACAGTGCAGTAATGATGGTGTTTCTAGCTCCAACAGTGCAGTAATGCTGGTGTTTCTAGCTCCAACAGTGCAGTAATGATGATATTTCTAGCTCCAACAATGCAGTAATGCTGGTGTTTCTAGCTCCAACAGTGCAGTAATGTTGGTGTTTCTAGCTCCAACAGTGCAGTAATGATGGTGTTTCTAGATCCAACAGTGCAGTAATGATGGTGTTTCTATCTCCAACAGTGCATTAATGCTTGTGTTACTAGCTCCAACAGTGCAGTAATGATGGTGTTTCTAGCTCCAACAGTGCAGTAATGCTGGTGTTACTAGCTCCAACAGTGCAGTAATGATGGTGTTTCTAGCTCCAACAGTGCAGTAATGCTGGTGTTTCTAGCTCCAACAGTGCAGTAATGCTGGTGTTACTAGCTCCAACAGTGCAGTAATGCTGGTGTTACTAGCTCCAACAGTGCAGTAATGCTGGTGTTACTAGCTCCAACAGTGCAGTATTGATGGTGTTTCTAGCTCCAACAGTGCAGTAATGCTGGTGTTACTAGCTCCAACAGTGCAGTAATGATGGTGTTTCTAGCTCCAACAGTGCAGTAATGCTGGTGTTACTAGCTCCAACCGTGCAGTAATGATGGTGTTTCTACCTCCAACAGTGCATTAATGGTTGTGATTCCAGCTCCAACAGTTCAGTAATGCTGGTGTTTCTAGCTTCAACAGTGCAGTAATGGTTGTGTTTCTAGCTCCAACAGTGCAGCAATGCTGGTGTTTCTAGCTCCAACAGTGCAGTAATGCTGGTGTTTCTAGCTCCAACAGTGCATTAATGGTTGTGTTTCTAGCTCCAACAGTGCAGTAATTCTGGTGTTTCTAGCTCCAACAGTGCAGTAATGCTGGTGTTTCTAGCTCCAATAGTGCATTATTGCTGGTGTTTCTATCTCCAACAGTGTAGTAATGCTGGTATTTCTATCTCCAACAGTGTAGTAATGCTGCTGTTTCTATCTCCTACAGTGCATTAATGCTGGTGTTTCTATCTCCAACAGTGTAGTAATGCTGGTGTTTCTATTTCCTACACTGCATTAATGCTGGTATTTCTATATCCAACAGTGTAGTAATGCTGGTGTTTCTATCTCCTACAGTGCATTAATGCTGGTGTTTCTAGCTCCAACAGTGCAGTAATGCTGGTGTTTCTAGCTCCAACAGTGCAGTAATGCTGGTGTTTCTAGCTCCAACAGTGCAGTAATGCTGGTGTTTCTAGCTCCAACAGTGCAGTAATGATGGTGTTTCTAGCTCCAACAGCGCAGTAATGCTGGTGTTTCTAGCTCCAACAGTGCAGTAATGTTGGTGTTTCTAGCTCCAACAGTGCAGTAATGGTTGTGTTTCTAGCTCCAACAGTGCAGTAATGCTGGTGTTTCTAGCTCCAACAGTGCAGTAATGCTGGTGTTACTAGCTCCAACAGTGCAGTAATGCTGGTGTTTCTAGCTCCAACAGTGCAGTAATGCTGGTGTTTCTAGCTCCAACAGTGCAGTAATGATGGTGTTTCTAGCTCCAACAGTGCAGTAATGCTGGTGTTTCTAGCTCCAACAGTGCAGTAATGTTGGTGTTTCTAGCTCCAACAGTGCAGTAATGCTGGTGTTACTAGCTCCAACCGTGCAGTAATGATGGTGTTTCTATCTCCAACAGTGCATTAATGGTTGTGATTCCAGCTCCAACAGTTCAGTAATGCTGGTGTTTCTAGCTCCAACAGTGCAGTAATGGTTGTGTTTCTAGCTCCAACAGTGCAGTAATGCTGGTGTTTCTAGCTCCAACAGTGCAGTAATGCTGGTGTTTCTAGCTCCAACAGTGCAGTAATGCTGGTGTTTCTAGCTCCAACAGTGTAGTAATGCTGGTGTTTCTATCTCCTACTGTGCATTAATGGTGGTGTTTCTATCTCCAATAGTGCAGTAATGCTGGTGTTTCTATCTCCTACAGTGCAGTAATGCTGCTGTTTCTATCTCCAACAGTGTAGTAATGCTGGTATTTCTATCTCCAACAGTGTAGTAATGCTGCTGTTTCTATCTCCTACAGTGCATTAATGCTGGTGTTTCTATCTCCAACAGTGTAGTAATGCTGGTGTTTCTATTTCCTACACTGCATTAATGCTGGTATTTCTATCTCCAACAGTGTAGTAATGCTGGTGTTTCTATCTCCTACAGTGCATTAATGCTGGTGTTTCTAGCTCCAACAGTGCAGTAATGCTGGTGTTTCTAGCTCCAAGAGTGCAGTAATGCTGGTGTTTCTAGCTCCAACAGTGTAGTAATGCTTGTGTTTCTAGCTCCAACAGTGCAGTAATGCTGGTGTTTCTAGCTCCAACAGTGCAGTAATGATGGTGTTTCTAGCTCCAACAGTGCAGTAATGCTGGTGTTTCTAGCTCCAACACTGCAGTAATGTTGGTGTTTCTAGCTCCAACAGTGCAGTAATGGTTGTGTTTCTAGCTCCAACAGTGCAGTAATGCTGGTGTTTCTAGCTCCAACAGTGCAGTAATGCTGGTGTTACTAGCTCCAACAGTGCAGTAATGCTGGTGTTTCTATCTCCAACAGTGCAGTAATGCTGGTGTTTCTAGCTCCAACAGTGCAGTAATGCTGGTGTTTCTAGCTCCAACAGTGCAGTAATGCTGGTGTTTCTAGCTCCAACAGTGCAGTAATGGTTGTGTTTCTAGCTCCAACAGTGCAGTAATGCTGGTGTTTCTAGCTCCAACAGTGCAGTAATGCTGGTGTTTCTAGCTCCAACAGTGTAGTAATGCTGGTGTTTCTATCTCCTACAGTGCATTAATGGTGGTGTTTCTATCTCCAACAGTGTAGTAATGCTGGTATTTCTATCTCCAACAGTGTAGTAATGCTGGTGTTTCTATCTCCTACAGTGCATTAATGCTGGTATTTCTATCTCCAACAGTGTAGTAATGCTGGTGTTTCTATCTCCTACAGTGCATTAATGCTGGTGTTTCTATCTCCAACAGTGCAGTAATGCTGGTGTTTCTAGCTCCAACAGTGCAGTAAGCTGGTGTTTCTAGCTCCAACAGTGCAGTAATGCTGGTGTTTCTAGCTCCAACAGTGCAGTAATGCTGGTGTTTCTAGCTCCAACAGTGCAGTAATGCTGGTGTTTCTAGCTCCAACAGTGCAGTAATGCTGGTGTTTCTAGCTCCAACAGTGCAGTAATGCTGGTGTTTCTAGCTCCAACAGTGCAGTAATGCTGGTGTTTCTAGCTCCAACAGTGCAGTAATGCTTGTGTTTTTAGCTCCAACAGTGGAGTAATGCTGGTGTTTTTAGCTCCAACAGTGCAGTAGTGCTTGTGTTTCTAGCTCCAACAGTGCAGTAACGCTTGTGAGTACAGGAGTGTGCTGAGCACACACCCATTTTGGGCCCCCCTGTTGAGGATCAGTGTGGCGGAGGTGTTGTTGCCTACCTTCACCACTTGGGTTCGGCCCGTCAAGAAGTCCAGAACCCAGTTGCACAGGATGGAGTTTAGACTCAGGGCCCCCGAGCTTAATGATGAGCTGTGTGTGTGTGTGTGTGTGTGTGTGTGTGTGTGTGTGTGTGTGTGTGTGTGCGCATGCATGTGTGTTTCAAGTTTTAATTTCACCAGCACAAGTATTGTGAAATGTTTTGAGCGTGAGATTGTGTGTGTGTGTGTTGGGGGGTCAGGTACGGACACAGACTATTTTAATTCTGCTACTTCCTGGTGTGGCGTGACGTCCCTGACCGTTCAGTGACCCCTGACTGAGTCGGCCATAAAGTAGAGGCATCCAGTCCGACGGTAAAAGCCCAGAAGGAGACTGGGAATTTATGGACCCTGACGGTTCATTGGGTACCGACTCGAACAGACAAGGTGAAATGATCTCCAAGAACAAACTGTTGTTTTACAAAGGAAGGGGGTGTGGAGAAATTCAAATTAGGAATATAAACAGTGGGGAAATATCAGTCTGGTATGTCATCCCCTGGTTAGGAGTACGCCCTCATCACTGTCATGTCTTCATTCCCCTCTATCTCACATACACGTCTTGATGATCTGCATCCCTCTCCTCCCTACCCTCTACATCCATCACTCCCTTTTTTCTTCACAGACTTTTAGCCATCTCTCCTCCCTGTCCTCTTCCTCTCTCTTCCTCTCTCTGTCCATCTCTACTCCTCTCTCCCACTTTCCCTTTTTCTCTCTCTCCCTCTCTCTCCTCTCTCTCCCTCTTTCTCCCTCTCTCTACTCTCTCTGTTATCCCAGTGGTCTGGTCTCTCCTCTCTCTCCCCTCTATAAACCCAGTGGCTGGTCTCTTCTCTCTTTGTAATCCCAGTGGGCTGGTCTCTGGGCTCTCTCCCCTCTCAGTAATCCCAGTGGGCTGGTCTCTTCTCTCTCTCTCTGTAATCCCAATGTGCTGGTCTCTCCTCTCTCTGTAATCACAGTGGACTGGTCTTTCCTCTCTCTCCTCTCTCTTTAATCCCAGGGGCCTGGTCTCTGGGCTCTCTCCCCTCTCTGTAATCCCAGTGGGCTGGTCTCCCCTGTCTCTCCCTTCTCTGTAATCCGAGTGGGCTGGTCTCTACCCTCTTTGTAATCTCAGTGGGCTGGTCTTTTCACTCTCTCCTCTCTCTGTTATCCCAGTGGGCTGGTCTCTCATCTCTCAGAAATCCCATTGGGCTGGTCTTTTAGTCTGTAGTGAAAGGGGATCAGACTCAGGCTCAGAGAGTGACGGCCTAATTGAAGGATGATGTTCTCTGTTAAACATCACTTCATTATGCCTGTTCTCCAGAGCAGCAGTCATTGGCCTGTTAGTGCACTCCACTGCTCCCCAAAGCTCAACCACACATCCATCTGGGAGAGAGAGAGAGTGGGAGGTGAGAGAGACAGAAGGAGGTAGAGAGGTTTAGAGCAATAAATAGAGAGTAATTAAGAGAAATATAGTTGCAGAGGGAGAGAGGGAGAGAGAGAGAGAGAGAGAGAGAGAGAGAGAGAGGTCAGAGAAAGAGAGAAATGGGAAGGGGAGGAAGAGAGTTTCAGAGAGAGAGAGAGAGAAAGAGAGGGAGAGGCGGGAGGTCAGAGAAAGAGAGAAATGGGGAGGGGAGAAAGATAGTTGTAGAGAGAGGTTGGATTGCTATAGTAACAGTCAACGTTGGTAGAAGCATAATAACCTAGAACTAAAATCTTGTGTAATTGTGTCAGATGCTCAGTGAAGTTCTGGGGGGAGATAATAATAATGGCGCCCGAGGAGATGGCTGCCGTTTAACGATCTCCTAACCAATTGTGGTATTGTGTGTGTTTTTTCCCATTATTTGTAAATGATTTTGTACATAATGTTTCTGCCACTGTGTCCTATGACCGAAAATAGCTTCTAGATAACAGGACAGCGATTACTCACCCTGTACTGGAGGAATACTTTTTCTTTAACGAGTCGGACTGGAAGGATTTACTTTAGACGCCTGACAAGGCCCTCATCCCCGTCATTCACAGGAGAAAGAGACGGAGATATCGGGGACAAAGATTGGGGTGACTTGTAAGGATCCAACGACGAGTGGGTAATCTGTCCTATTAGCCAACGTACAATAATTGGATAATAAAATAGATGAACTATGAGCACGTATATCCTACCAACGGGACATTAAAAACTGTAATATCTTATGTTTTACCGAGTTGTGTCTTAACGACGACATGAATAACATACAGCTGGCGGGTTTTAAGCTTTTTCGGCAGGATAGAACAGTCGCCTCTGGTAAGACAAGGTTGTGGCGGTCTGTGTATATTTGTAAACAACAGCTGGTGCACGAAATATAAGGAAGTCTCCAGGTTTTGCTCGCCTGAGGTAGAGTATCTCATGGTAAGCTATAGACCACACCATTTACCAAGAAAGTGTTCATCTATATTCTTTGTAGCTATCTATTTACCACCACAAACAGATGCTGGCACTAAGACCGCACTCAATGAGCTGTATAGGGCCATAAGCAAATAGGAAAAGGCTCAACCAGAGGCGGCACTCCTAGTGGCCGGGGACTTTAATGCCGGGAAACTTAAATCCGTTTTGCCTCATTTCTACCAGCATGTTAAATGTGCATCCAGAGGGGAAAAAAACTCTAGACCACATTTACTTCACACACAGAGATGTGTACAAAGCTCTCCCTCGCCCTCCATTGGGCAAGTCTGACCATCCTGATTCCATACAAGCAAAAACTATAGCAGGAAGCACCAGTGACTCGGTCAATAAGAAAGTGGTCAGATGAAGGAGATGCTAAGCTACAGGACAGTTTTGCTAGCACAGACTGGAATATGTTCCGAGATTCTTCTGATGGCATTGAGGAGTACACCACATCAGTCACTGGCTTCATCAATAAGTGCATCGACGATGTCATCCACACAGTGACTGTATGTACATACCCCAACCAGAAGCCATGGATTACAGGCAACATCTGCACTGAGCTAAAGGGTAGAGCTGCCACTTTCAAGGAGCGGGACTCTAACCTGGAAGCTTATAATAAATCCTGCTATACCCTCAGACGAACCATCAAACAGGCAAAGCATCAATACAAGACTAAGATTGAATCGTACCACACCGGCTCCAATGCTCGTCGGACGTGGAAAGGCTTGCAAACTATTACAGACTACAAAGGGAAGCACAGCCACGAGCTGCCCAGTGACACGAGTTTACCAGACAAGCTAAATTACTTCTATGCTCGCTTCGAGGCAAGTAACACTAAAACATTCAAGAGAGCATCATCTGTTCCAGACGACTGTGTGATCACGCTCTCTGTAGCCGATGTGAGTAAGACCTTTAAACAGGTCAACATTCACAAGGCCGGAGGGCCAGACGGATTGCCAGGACATGTACTGACCAACTGGAAAGTGACTTCACTCACATTTTCAACATGTCCCTGACTGAGTCTGTAATACCAACATGTTTCAAGCAGACCACCATAGCCCCTGTGCCCAAGAACACTAATGTAACCTGCCTAAATGACTACCGACCCATTGCACTCATGTCTTTAGCCATGAAGTGCTTCGAAAGGCTTGTCATGGCTCCCATCAACACCATTATCCCAGAAACCCTAGACCCACCCCATTTTGCATATCGCCCTAACAGATCCACAGATGATGCAATCTCTATTGCACTCAACACTGCCCTTTTCCACCTGGACAAAAGGAACACTTATGTGAGAATACTATTCATTGACTACAGCTCAGCGTTCAACACCATAGCGCCCTCAAAACTCATCACTAAGCTAAGGACCCTGAGACTAAACCCCTCCCTCTGCAACTGGATCCTGGACTTCCTGACAGGCCGCCCCCAGGTGGTAAGGGTAGGGAACAACACATCTGCCACGCTGATCCTCAACATGGGGGCCCCTCAGGGGTGCGTGCTCAGTCCCCTCCTGTACTCCCTGTTCACTCATGACTGCATGGCCAGGCACGACTCCAACAGCATCATGAATTTTGCCGATGGCACAACAGTGGTAGGCCTGATCACAGACAGCGATGAGACAGCCTATAGGGAGGAGGTCAGAGACCTGGCCGTGTGGTGCCAGGACAACAACCTCTCCTTCAACCTGATCAAGAAAAATGAATTGATTGTGGACTACAGGAAAAGGAGGACCGAGCACACCCCCATTCTCATCAACAGGGCTGTAGTTGAGCAGGTTGAGAGCTTCAAGTTCCTTGGTGTCCAACATCACCAACAAACTATCATGGTCCAAACACACTAAGACAGTCATGAAGAGGGCATGACAAAGCCTATTCCCCCTCAGGAGACGGAAAAGATTTGGCATGGGTCCACAGATCCTCAAAAGGTTCTACAGCTGCACCATCGAGAGCATCCTGACTGGTTGCATCACTCCCTGGTATGGCATCTGCTCGGCCTCCGACCGCAAGGCACTACAGAGGGTAGTGCGCACTGCCAAGTATATCCCTGGAGCAAAGCTTCCTGCCATCCAGGATCTCTCTACCAGGCGGTGTCAGAGGAAGGCCCTAAAAATTGTCAAAGACTCCAGCCACTCTAGTCATAGACTGTTCTCTCTGCTACCGCATGGCAAGTGGTACCGGAGTGCCAAGTCTAGGTCCAAAAGGCTTCTTAACAGCTTCTACCACCAAGCCATAAGAGGTAGCCTAGTGGCAGGTAGCCTAGTAGTTAGAGCGTTGGGCCAGTCACTGGAAGGTTGCTGGATCGAATCACCGAGCTGACAAGGTAAAAATCTGTTGTTCTGCCCCTGAACAAGGCAGTTAATCCGTTGTTCCCCAATACGCCATCATTGTAAATAAGACTTTGTTCTTAACTGACTTGCCTAGTTAAAAAAGGTTACATTTAAAAAAAAAATACGACTCCTGAACAGCTAATCAAAGGGCTATCCAGACCCCACTTTTATGCTGCTGCTACTCTCTGTTTATTATCTGTGCATAGTCACATTAACTCCACCTACATGTACATATTACCTCAATTGCCTTGACTAACCAGTGCCCCCGCATACTGATTCTGTACCGGTATCCCCTGTATATAGCCAAGCTATTGTTATTTTACTGTTGCTGTTTAATTATTTGTTACTTTTATTTTATATTTTCTGTTTATTACTTTAATGATCAGTGAAGAAAAATCTGATCATCAGGAAAATGTTTATCGTTAATCATCACATTCCACATTCCGTTGAGAGACGCTACAATACCAGTTATGTTACGTCTGTCTGTCTGTCTGTCTGTCTGTCTGTCTGTCTGTCTGTCTGTCTGTCTGTCTGTCTGTCTGTCTGTCTGTTGTCTGTCTGTCTGTCTGTCTGTCTGTCTGTCTGTCTGTCTGTCTGTCTGTCTGTCTGTCTGTCTGTCTGTCTGTCTGTCTGTCTGTCTGTCTGTCTGTCTGTCTGTCTGTCTGTCTGTCTGTCTGTCTGTCTGTCTGTCTGTCTATGAGAGATTAGTAGAGACAAGGAACTGTGAGAGATTCACTTTCTCCCTTTCTCTCCTCAACACCGTCTAACCAGCAAGAGGTGTTTGGTTTTGATGCGGGGGGAGTTTGATTGATGCTGACTGAGGGATTTTTCCTCAGAGTGTGTAGCTGAACAGGAAGTGAGCTGTCTCTACTCTGAAGGGTATCAAGCGAACCTTTTTAAAAGGAGGAGATAAATTTACTTTTATAACAGACAGTGTTTGACAGTGGACATGACAGCTCTTCTCTCTCCCTCGCTCTCTCTCTCTTTCTCACCTCTCTCTTTCTGATAAGCTGAAAGAGAATGAAAAGTGAGATGCCCTCTGAGCCGTCCCTCAGTTCAGGTGACTCGTATGGTCAAGGCTGTCAGACAGCTTTGAAGAAGACAATTAGACATGGGGAAGTAGGAACACATGACGCATCCACTTTAAAGCCGCAGTCTGTAAGAGTACACAGGCTGTTATTTGGATTACTGGATTTGATTGACAGGGTCATACATCAATCACCCTCTTTATAATTTGTTACTGTAGGCTAAATTGGCACATGTAGCCAACTCACCCCTCCAGAGAAGACCGTATCAGGCCCTGTTATCACCCCTCCAGAGAAGACCGTATCAGGCCCTGTTATCACCCCTCCAGAGAAGACCGTATCAGGCCCTGTTATCACCCCTCTAGAGAGGACCGTATCAGGCCCTGTTATCACCCCTCCAGAGAGGACCGTATCAGGCCATGTTATCACCCCTCCAGAGAGGACTGTATCAGGCCCTGTTATCACCCCTCCAGAGAAGACCGTATCAGGCCCTGTTATCACCCCTCCAGAGAAGACCGTATCAGGCCCTGTTATCACCCCTCCAGAGAAGACCGTATCAGGCCCTGTTATCACCCCTCCAGAGAAGACCGTATCAGGCCATGTTATCACCCCTCCAGAGAAGACCGTATCAGGCCCTGTTATCACCCCTCTAGAGAAGACCGTATCAGGCCCTGTTATCACCCCTCCAGAGAAGATCGTATCAGGCCCTGTTATCACCCCTCCAGAGAAGACCGTATCAGGCCCTGTTATCACCCCTCTAGAGAGGACCGTATCAGGCCTTGTTATCACCCCTCCAGAGAAGACCGTATCAGGCCATTTTATCACCCCTCCAGAGAAGACCGTATCAGGCCCTGTTATCACCCCTCTAGAGAGGACCGTATCAGGCCCTGTTATCACCCCTCCAGAGAAGACCGTATCAGGCCATGTTATCACCCCTCCAGAGAAGACCGTATCAGGCCCTGTTATCACCCCTCCAGAGAAGACCGTATCAGGCCCTGTTATCACCCCTCCAGAGAAGACCTAATCAGGCCCTGTTATCACCCCTCCAGAGAAGACCGTATCAGGCCCTGTTATCACCCCTCCAGAGAAGACTGTATCAGGCCCTGTTATCACCCCTCCAGAGAGGACCGTATCAGGCCCTGTTATCACCCCTCCAGAGAAGACCGTATCAGGCCCTGTTATCACCCATCTAGAGAGGACCACATCAGGCCCTGTTATCACCCCTCCAGAGAAGACCGTATCAGGCCATGTTATCACCCCTCCAGAGAAGACCGTATCAGGCCCTGTTATCACCCCTCTAGAGAGGACCGTATCAGGCCCTGTTATCACCCCTCCAGAGAGGACCGTATCAGGCCCTGTTATCACCCCTCCAGAGAAGACCGGATCAGGCCCTGTTATCACCCCTCCAGAGAAGACCGTATCAGGCCCTGTTATCACCCCTCCAGAGAAGACCGTATCAGGCCCTGTTATCACCCCTCCAGAGAAGACCGTATCAGGCCCTGTTATCACCCCTCTAGAGAAGACCGTATCAGGCCCTGTTATCACCCCTCTAGAGAAGACCGCATCAGGCCCTGTTATCACCCCTCCAGAGAAGACCGTATCAGGCCCTGTTATCACCCCTCCAGAGAAGACCGTATCAGGCCCTGTTATCACCCCTCCAGAGAAGACCGTATCAGGCCCTGTTATCACCCCTCCAGAGAGGACCGTATCAGGGCCTGTTATCACCCCTCCAGAGAAGACCGTATCAGGCCCTGTTATCACCCCTCCAGAGAGGACCCAATCAGGCCCTGTTTTCCTCATTTAGAGTTTACCTCAAGGGCAAGTGTTACCAGTGCAACCTCAGACACAAGGTTTGTTATTAGCTACCAAACAAACCCAGAGGGCTCCTCCTGCAAGTCTAGAGATAGCTTAGCGTCTACAGCACCAACAGAGTCACGTTTAAACACAAAGAGCAGACACCCTCTTAGAAGCACAACTACTCAGGCCATTACATGTGTTGAAAGGCATCAGCTTAAGTGAGAAAAATGCACAGTGCTGTGTCAGCGGTCAAGGAATTCATGAAAATCCATACTTCTATCGCCAACCTATCAAAACATTGTAATAACAAATCTGTCATTTTAATGATAAAGATTTAATAAATATTCAATGCTAATTTCAAAGAGAAAAAGTTAAACATATCAACATATCAACTTTGGGCTCTATTCAATCCATTTTGCAGAAGTTCAGCGTTACAGCGTGATTGAAATTTAAAGGCAATGTTCCCTCGTTAGAGGAGACTCCATTCTCAGTAAATACTACATATGTCGGCTCAATCAGAAAGGACCTTTAACCCATTAGAGTTGATGTCCGCGCCACTGTGGACATCTCATTTGCTTAATAAAGAAATCCTCATACATATCTGTCAATTTTTTGCATGGGCTGCGTCTCAATTCACCGCACCACATCCGCCTATGTCGGCCTTCCACAGCTACGGTGGAAGGTGGCAGAGCTACAGCAGTGTTTGTCAGACCAGTAGACATCCGGAAAATCGGTCTTCTCGTGAAAACGTCTGTAGCGTCCGAACAGTTTGGGCTTCACACTAATATGACCCTTCCATTGAAAGTTAGAGGGATCATGTTATGTTTTGCTCTAGGAAACCCACAAGCCTCACAATACGTATTTGTAGGTAGCCCGGTACCAGTTAGAAAAATGAATGGAACTATATACGGAAATAGTTTAGTGCCTATAAAAAGCGGGTTAAATATGGGTAAAATAAATACTTAACAAATCATTCAAATCTCTCAGATATAGAACAGACAAATCAAAACAAACTTCCTTTTGATTTATTTGTTGACTATCTGTCATTCAATACTTCTCAATGGGCTAACAGCAGTAAGGCCAAAATGTTATGTTTGTTAAAATATTTTTTTATACCTAAAGGGGTCCTCCCCATGGCTTAGACTCTAGGGAACAGGTCATTCTCATTCCATGGAGGGCTGGGTGTCTGCGGGTTCTCTCCTCTCTTGTACTTGATTGATTAATTAAGGTCACTAATTAGTAAGGAACTCCCCTCACCTGGTTGTCTGGGTCTTAAAAAACTAAAACCTGCAGACACCCAGCCCTCAGTGGAATGAGTTTGACAGCCCTGATCTAGAGGGTTTCAGACACCCAGTCCTCAGTGGAATGAGTTTGACATCCCTGTTCTAGAGGGTTTCAGACACCCAGTCCTCAGTGGAATGAGTTTGACATCCCTGTTCTAGAGGGTTTCAGACACCCAGTCCTCAGTGGAATGAGTTTGACAGCCCTGATCTACAGGGTTTCAGACACCCAGTCCTCAGTGGAATGAGTTTGACATCCCTGTTCTAGAGGGTTTCAGGCACCCAGTCCTCGGTGGAATGAGTTTGACATCCCTGATCTAGAGGGTTTCAGACACCCAGTCCTCAGTGGAATGAGTTTGACGGCCCTGATCTAGAGGGTTTCAGACACCCAGCCCTCAGTGGAATGAGTTTGACAGCCCTGATCTAGAGGGTTTCAGACACCCAGTCCTCAGTGGAATGAGTTTGACAGCCCTGATCTACAGGGTTTCAGACACCCAGTCCTCAGTGGAATGAGTTTGACAGCCCTGTTCTAGAGGGTTTCAGACACCCAGTCCTCAGTGGAATGAGTTTGACGGCCCTGTTCTAGAGGGTTTCAGGCACCCAGTCCTCAGTGGAATGAGTTTGACATCCCTGATCTAGAGGGTTTCAGACACCCAGCCCTCAGTGGAATGAGTTTGACGGCCCTGATCTAGAGGGTTTCAGACACCCAGTCCTCAGTGGAATGAGTTTGACGGCCCTGATCTAGAGGGTTTCAGACACCCAGTCCTCAGTGGAATGAGTTTGACATCCCTGATCTAGAGGGTTTCAGACACCCAGTCCTCAGTGGAATGAGTTTGACAGGCCTGATCTAGAGGCCTTGTTTTCTATTGCTATCTGTAATGCTTCAGTGATGCAGATTGAATCGAGGCATTGATTTCTATCGCTATCTGTAATGCTTCAGTGATGCAGATTGAATAGAGACCTTGTTTTCTAGTGCTATCTGTAACGCTTCAGTGATGCAGATTGAATAGAGGCCTTGTTTTCTAGTGCTTTCTGTAACGCTTCAGTGATGCAGATTGAATCGAGGCCTTGTTTTCTAGCACTATCTGTAACGCTTCAGTGATGTAGATTGAATAGAGGCCTTGTTTTCTATTGCTATCTGTAACGCTTCAGTGATACAGATTGAATGTAGGCCTTGTTTTCGGGCAACATGAACCAGGTTGTCAACAGCAAACATGTTGACAGTCTTAAGGTGAGGGGGCCACCCACAAACAAGCAGAGATATTCTGAGAGGTGCCTCAAGGAGTGGAGAATCTTGTCATATGGAAGAACAGGAGAAGCAGGAGATGAGAAGAGTGCTTTTTCATAAATGCCCATCTCAACGCTTCTGAGAATAAAACCAATGCTAAGCTGTTTAAGTACATTCTTTCATGTTATCCGTGTAATATTTCCATCTGTGTAAAGTAATACTTGACTAAACATGGGCACATTTTCAAGCCAAGTTTGCCAAACACTCATATCCCCTACCAAAGATGGCAAGTCAACAAATCAAGGTCAACTCAAAGTCAGTGTCCTTTTAAAACCATCTCAAAGATCTAACCCTGTTTATTATCATCAAGGAAATAGACTTTTAGTTAACATCCCACCACAAGCCATTCTTGACCCTTGCGACTCAAAGTGAGTTGAAGGCCTGAAGAGAAATTTGGTTTTCTTGTCTCTGGCAGAACTTTGACTCAAGCTGTAATGACAGTTTGGCCTTATCCCCCCTCTCCTAACCTCAGGGGGCGTGACAGTCTCTGGCAGGGCCTGAAAGATCAGCCCCGTCACTCTGCTCCCGTCACTCTGGGGTATTTACAGGGGCCAGAGCTACCGCTCAGCCAGCAGTACAATTCTGACCACGGACTGCAACTTAAGTTGCCACATAGCCACTCAAAGCTACGGTCAGTCACTTTAACTTATTAAAAAAACGACTTTCCTGGCCAACCCATAGAAAGTAATATAGCTCTATCTGGGTGACCATCGTGTCCTCAAAAGTGCCGACCAGAACACAAAACACACTGTACCAACATAGGCTATTCATCAGTGGAACACAATGGAATCAGGGTGCATTGCTAGGGGCACTTCTCAATAGTTCTGAGATGACCACCAGATCTCCATGTTGTAAAAGAGAAGCAGGTGGAAGCTAGAATTGCAGGCGCATTGGCTTCACTGTACTCAGGAGAGCTATGTGTGTGTTTACCAGGAAAGAATGGGAAAGGGTTCTCCTTTCTCCTGCACCGCCTGTTTGCATCACTAATGAAAAAAGTCTAGAAGGGTGGGGCACGACTCGAGGAATGAGATTAAGATGAAAAGACAAAAACACTCCTCTTACAGAGTCCAAAGCCACTTCTCTGTCAATCCTCCTGCCATTACCTTCTGCTGTTATTTGATACAAAGACAAGAGGACAATGTAAGCCAGTGTTGATTCTGTACAATAGAAGAAAGAACCACAGTCTTTTTAAAGCGTAGGAGGGAGGGAGAATGACTAGATCTTCTTCCCTTCAAAGAATTTCGTTTAACACTTGATGATTCCCAGCAAAGCGAGTATTATGTTCAGCCTTCATTTTGCAGTCGTTAAGAGAATGTGTTTTGTGAGTACAGAGATGTGTGTCCATATTGTTCCTTTAGCGGTGACTGACCATGAACAAGTCATATCTGACAGAAGGTAGTTTGTTGGGTACAGTCTATTGGTTACAGTCTGTTGTTTACAGTCTGTTGGGTACAGTTTGTTGGGTACAGTCTGTTGGGTACAGTCTGTTGGGTACAGTCTATTGGTTACAGTCTGTTGGTTACAGTCTGTTGTTTACAGTCTGTTGGGTACAGTCTATTGGTTACAGTCTGTTGGTTACAGTCTGTTGTTTACATTCTGTTAGGTACAGTCTGTTGTTTACAGTCTGTTGTTTACAGTCTGTTGGGTACAGTCTGTTGGGTACAGTCTGTTGGTTACAGTCTGTTGGGTACAGTCTGTTTACAGTCTGTTGGGTACAGTCTGTTGGGTACAGTCTGTTGGGTACAGTCTGTTGGGTACAGTCTGTTATTTACAGTCTGTTGGTTACAGTCTGTTGTTTACAGTCTGTTAGTTACAGTCTGTTGGGTACAGTCTGTTGGTTACAGTCTGTTGGTTACAGTCTGTTGGGTACAGTCTGTTTACAGTCTGTTGGGTACAGTCTGTTGGGTACAGTCTGTTGGGTAAAGTCTATTGGTTACAGTCTGTTGGGTAAAGTCTGTTGGGTACAGTCTGTTGGTTACAGTCTGTTGGTTACCGTCTGTTGTTTACAGTCTGTTGGTTACAGTCTGTTGTTTACAGTCTGTTTGGTACAGTCTGTTGTTTACAGAATGATAGTTACAGTCTGTTGGGTACAGTCTGTTGGGTACAGTCTGTATTTTACAGTCTGTTGGGTACAGTCTATTGGTTACAGTCTGTTGGGTACAGTCTGTTGGGTACAGTCTGTTGGGTACAGCCTGTTGGGTACAGTCTGTTGGGTACAGTCTGTTGGGTACAGTCTGTTGGGTACAGTCTGTTGGGTACAGCCTGTTGGGTACAGTCTGTTGGTTACAGTCTGTTGTTTACAGTCTGTTGGGTACAGTCTGTTGATTACAGTCTGTTGGGTACAGTCTGTTGGGTACAGTCTATTGGTTACAGTCTGTTGGTTACAGTCTGTTGTTTACAGTCTGTTAGGTACAGTCTGTTGGTTACAGTCTATTGGTTACAGTCTGTTGGTTACAGTCTGTTGGGTACAGTCTGTTGGTTAAAGTCTGTTGTTTACAGTCTGTTGTGTACAGTCTGTTGGGTACAGTCTGTTGTTTACAGTCTGTTGTTTACAGTCTGTTGGTTACAGTCTGTTGGTTACAGTCTGTTGGGTACAGTCTGTTGGGTACAGTCTGTTGGGTACAGCCTGTTGGGTACAGTCTGTTGGGTACAGTCTGTTGTTTACAGTCTGTTGGGTACAGTCTGTTGTTTACAGTCTGTTGGGTACAGTCTGTTGGGTACAGTCTATTGGTTACAGTCTGTTGGTTACAGTCTGTTGTTTACAGTCTGTTAGGTACAGTCTGTTGGTTACAGTCTATTGGTTACAGTCTGTTTGATACAGTCTGTTGGGTACAGTCTGTTGGGAACAGTCTATTGGTTACAGTCTGTTGGGTACAGTCTGTTGGGTACAGTCTGTTGGGTACAGCCTGTTGGGTACAGTCTGTTGGGTACAGTCTGTTGGGTACAGTCTGTTGTTTACAGAATGATAGTTACAGTCTGTTGGGTACAGTCTGTTGGGTACAGTCTGTATTTTACAGTCTGTTGGGTACAGTCTATTGGTTACAGTCTGTTGGGTACAGTCTGTTGGGTACAGTCTGTTGGGTACAGCCTATTGGGTACAGTCTGTTGGGTACAGTCTGTTGGGTACAGTCTGTTGGGTACAGCCTGTTGGGTACAGTCTGTTGGGTACAGTCTGTTGTTTACAGTCTGTTGGGTACAGTCTGTTGTTTACAGTCCGTTGGGTACAGTCTGTTGGGTACAGTCTATTGGTTACAGTCTGTTGGTTACAGTCTGTTGTTTACAGTCTGTTAGGTACAGTCTGTTGGTTACAGTCTATTGGTTACAGTCTGTTTGATACAGTCTGTTGGGTACAGTCTGTTGGGAACAGTCTGTTGGGTACAGTCTGTTGGTTACAGTCTGTTGTTTACAGTCTGTTGGTTACAGTCTGTTGTTTACAGTCTGTTGGGTACAGTCTGTTGGGTACAGTCTGTTGTTGACAGTCTGTTGTTTACAGTCTGTTGGTTACAGTCTGTTTACAGTCTGTTGGGTACAGTCTGTTGGGTACAGTCTGTTGGGTAAAGTCTATTGGTTACAGTCTGTTGGGTACAGTCTGTTGGGTACAGTCTGTTGGGTACAGTCTGTTGTTTACAGTCTGTTGTTTACAGTCTGTTGGTTACCGTCTGTTGTTTACAGTCTGTTGGTTACAGTCTGTTGTTTACAGTCTGTTGGGTACAGTCTGTTGTTTACAGAATGATAGTTACAGTCTGTTGGGTACAGTCTGTTGGGTACAGTCTGTATTTTACAGTCTGTTGGGTACAGTCTATTGGTTACAGTCTGTTGGGTACAGTCTGTTGGGTACAGTCTGTTGGGTACAGCCTGTTGGGTACAGCCTGTTGGGTACAGTCTGTTGGGTACAGTCTGTTGGGTACAGCCTGTTGGGTACAGTCTGTTGGGTACAGTCTGTTGTTTAAAGTCTGTTTGGTACAGTCTGTTGTTTACAGTCTGTTGGGTACAGTCTGTTGGGTACAGTCTGTTGGGTACAGTCTATTGGCTACAGTCTGTTGGTTACAGTCTGTTGGGAACAGTCTGTTGGGTACAGTCTGTTGGGTACAGTCTGTTGTTTACAGTCTGTTGGGTACAGTCTGTTGGGTACAGTCTGTTGTTTACAGTCTGTTGGGTAAAGTCTATTGGTTAGTCTGTTGGGTACAGTCTGTATTTTACAGTCTGTTGTTTACAGTCTGTTGGTTACAGTCTGTTGTTTACAGTCTGTTGTTTACAGAATGTTGGTTACAGTCTGTTGGGTACAGTCTGTTGGGTACAGTCTGTTGGGTACAGTCTATTGCTTACAGTCTGTTGGGTACAGTCTGTTGGGTACAGTCTGTTGTGTACAGTCTGTTGGGTACAGTCTATTGCTTACAGTCTGTTGGTTACAGTCTGTTGGTTACAGTCTGGTGGGTACAGTCTGTTGGGTACAGTCTGTTGTTTACAGTCTGTTGGGTACAGTCTGTTGTTTACAGTCTGTTGGGTACAGTCTGTTGTTTACAGTCTGTTGTTTACAGTCTGTTGGGTACAGTCTGTTGTTTACAGTCTGTTGGGTACAGTCTGTTGGGTACAGTCTGTTGTTTACAGTCTGTTGTTTACAGTCTGTTGGGTTCAGTCTGTTGGGTACAGTCTGTTGGGTACAGTCTATTGTTTACAGTCTGTTGGTTACAGTCTGTTGGGTACAGTCTGTTGGGTACAGTCTGTTGGGTACAGCTGTTGTTTACAGTCTGTTGGTTACAGTCTGTTGGGTACAGTCTGTATTTTACAGTCTGTTGGGTACAGTCTATTGGTTACAGTCTGTTGGGTACAGTCTGTTGGGTACAGTCTGTTGGGTACAGTCTGTTGGGTACAGTCTGTTGGGTACAGTCTGTATTTTACAGACTGTTGGGTACAGTCTATTGGTTACAGTCTGTTGGGTACAGTCTGTTGGGTACATTCTGTTGGGTACAGCCTGTTGGGTACAGCCTGTTGGGTACAGTCTGTTGGGTATAGTCTGTTGGGTACAGTCTGTTGGGTACAGCCTGTTGGGTACAGTCTGTTGGGTACAGTCTGTTGGGTACAGTCTGTTGGGTACAGTCTGTTGGGTACAGTCTGTATTTTACAGTCTGTTGGGTACAGTCTGTTGGGTACAGTCTGTTGGGTACAGTCTATTGGCTACAGTCTGTTGGTTACAGTCTGTTGGGAACAGTCTGTTGGGTACATTCTGTTGGGTACAGCCTGTTGGGTACAGCCTGTTGGGTACAGTCTGTTGGGTATAGTCTGTTGGGTACAGTCTGTTGGGTACAGCCTGTTGGGTACAGTCTGTTGGGTACATTCTGTTGGGTACAGCCTGTTGGGTACAGCCTGTTGGGTACAGTCTGTTGGGTATAGTCTGTTGGGTACAGTCTGTTGGGTACAGCCTGTTGGGTACAGTCTGTTGGGTACAGTCTGTTGGGTACAGTCTGTTGGGTACAGTCTGTTGGGTACAGTCTGTATTTTACAGTCTGTTGGGTACAGTCTGTTGGGTACAGTCTGTTGGGTACAGTCTATTGGCTACAGTCTGTTGGTTACAGTCTGTTGGGAACAGTCTGTTGGGTACAGTCTGTTGGGTACAGTCTGTTGTTTACAGTCTGTTGGGTACAGTCTGTTGGGTACAGTCTGTTGTTTACAGTCTGTTGGGTAAAGTCTATTGGTTAGTCTGTTGGGTACAGTCTGTATTTTACAGTCTGTTGTTTACAGTCTGTTGTTTACAGAATGTTGGTTACAGTCTGTTGGGTACAGTCTGTTGGGTACAGTCTGTATTTTACAGTCTGTTGGGTACAGTCTATTGGTTACAGTCTGTTGGGTACAGTCTGTTGGGTACAGTCTGTTGGGTACAGTCTGTTGGGTACAGTCTATTGCTTACAGTCTGTTGGTTACAGTCTGTTGGTTACAGTCTGGTGGGTACAGTCTGTTGGGTACAGTCTGTTGTTTACAGTCTGTTGGGTACAGTCTGTTGTTTACAGTCTGTTGGGTACAGTCTGTTGGGTACAGTCTGTTGGGTACAGTCTGTTGTTTACAGTCTGTTGTTTACAGTCTGTTGGTTACCGTCTGTTGTTTACAGTCTGTTGGTTACAGTCTGTTATTTACAGTCTGTTGGGTACAGTCTGTTGTTTACAGAATGATAGTTACAGTCTGTTGGGTACAGTCTGTTGGGTACAGTCTGTATTTTACAGTCTGTTGGGTACAGTCTATTGGTTACAGTCTGTTGGGTACAGTCTGTTGGGTACAGTCTGTTGGGTACAGCCTGTTGGGTACAGCCTGTTGGGTACAGTCTGTTGGGTACAGTCTGTTGGGTACAGCCTGTTGGGTACAGTCTGTTGGGTACAGTCTGTTGTTTAAAGTCTGTTTGGTACAGTCTGTTGTTTACAGTCTGTTGGGTACAGTCTGTTGGGTACAGTCTGTTGGGTACAGTCTGTTGTTTACAGTCTGTTGGGTACAGTCTGTTGTTTACAGTCTGTTGGGTACAGTCTGTTGTTTACAGTCTGTTGTTTACAGTCTGTTGGGTACAGTCTGTTGTTTACAGTCTGTTGGGTACAGTCTGTTGGGTACAGTCTGTTGTTTACAGTCTGTTGTTTACAGTCTGTTGGGTTCAGTCTGTTGGGTACAGTCTGTTGGGTACAGTCTATTGTTTACAGTCTGTTGGTTACAGTCTGTTGGGTACAGTCTGTTGGGTACAGTCTGTTGGGTACAGCTGTTGTTTACAGTCTGTTGGTTACAGTCTGTTGGGTACAGTCTGTATTTTACAGTCTGTTGGGTACAGTCTATTGGTTACAGTCTGTTGGGTACAGTCTGTTGGGTACAGTCTGTTGGGTACAGTCTGTTGGGTACAGTCTGTATTTTACAGACTGTTGGGTACAGTCTATTGGTTACAGTCTGTTGGGTACAGTCTGTTGGGTTCATTCTGTTGGGTACAGCCTGTTGGGTACAGCCTGTTGGGTACAGTCTGTTGGGTATAGTCTGTTGGGTACAGTCTGTTGGGTACAGCCTGTTGGGTACAGTCTGTTGGGTACAGTCTGTTGTTTAAAGTCTGTTTGGTACAGTCTGTTGTTTACAGTCTGTTGGGTACAGTCTGTTGGGTACAGTCTGTTGGGTACAGTCTATTGGCTACAGTCTGTTGGTTACAGTCTGTTGGGAACAGTCTGTTGGGTACAGTCTGTTGGGTACAGTCTGTTGTTTACAGTCTGTTGGGTACAGTCTGTTGGGTACAGTCTGTTGTTTACAGTCTGTTGGGTAAAGTCTATTGGTTAGTCTGTTGGGTACAGTCTGTATTTTACAGTCTGTTGTTTACAGTCTGTTGTTTACAGAATGTTGGTTACAGTCTGTTGGGTACAGTCTGTTGGGTACAGTCTGTATTTTACAGTCTGTTGGGTACAGTCTATTGGTTACAGTCTGTTGGGTACAGTCTGTTGGGTACAGTCTGTTGGGTACAGTCTGTTGGGTACAGTCTATTGCTTACAGTCTGTTGGTTACAGTCTGTTGGGTAAAGTCTATTGGTTAGTCTGTTGGGTACAGTCTGTATTTTACAGTCTGTTGTTTACAGTCTGTTGTTTACAGAATGTTGGTTACAGTCTGTTGGGTACAGTCTGTTGGGTACAGTCTGTATTTTACAGTCTGTTGGGTACAGTCTATTGGTTACAGTCTGTTGGGTACAGTCTGTTGGGTACAGTCTGTTGGGTACAGTCTGTTGGGTACAGTCTATTGCTTACAGTCTGTTGGTTACAGTCTGTTGGTTACAGTCTGGTGGGTACAGTCTGTTGGGTACAGTCTGTTGTTTACAGTCTGTTGGGTACAGTCTGTTGTTTACAGTCTGTTGGGTACAGTCTATTGCTTACAGTCTGTTGGTTACAGTCTGTTGGTTACAGTCTGGTGGGTACAGTCTGTTGGGTACAGTCTGTTGTTTACAGTCTGTTGGGTACAGTCTGTTGGGTACAGTCTGTTGGGTACAGTCTGTTGTTTACAGTCTGTTGTTTACAGTCTGTTGGGTTCAGTCTGTTGGGTACAGTCTATTGTTTACAGTCTGTTGGTTACAGTCTGTTGGGTACAGTCTGTTGGGTACAGTCTGTTGGGTACAGCTGTTGTTTACAGTCTGTTGGTTACAGTCTGTTGGGTACAGTCTGTATTTTACAGTCTGTTGGGTACAGTCTATTGGTTACAGTCTGTTGGGTACAGTCTGTTGGGTACAGTCTGTTGGGTACAGTCTGTTGGGTACAGTCTGTATTTTACAGACTGTTGGGTACAGTCTATTGGTTACAGTCTGTTGGGTACAGTCTGTTGGGTACATTCTGTTGGGTACAGCCTGTTGGGTACAGCCTGTTGGGTACAGTCTGTTGGGTATAGTCTGTTGGGTACAGTCTGTTGGGTACAGCCTGTTGGGTACAGTCTGTTGGGTACAGTCTGTTGTTTAAAGTCTGTTTGGTACAGTCTGTTGTTTACAGTCTGTTGGGTACAGTCTGTTGGGTACAGTCTGTTGGGTACAGTCTATTGGCTACAGTCTGTTGGTTACAGTCTGTTGGGAACAGTCTGTTGGGTACAGTCTGTTGGGTACAGTCTGTTGTTTACAGTCTGTTGGGTACAGTCTGTTGGGTACAGTCTGTTGTTTACAGTCTGTTGGGTAAAGTCTATTGGTTAGTCTGTTGGGTACAGTCTGTATTTTACAGTCTGTTGTTTACAGTCTGTTGTTTACAGAATGTTGGTTACAGTCTGTTGGGTACAGTCTGTTGGGTACAGTCTGTATTTTACAGTCTGTTGGGTACAGTCTATTGGTTACAGTCTGTTGGGTACAGTCTGTTGGGTACAGTCTGTTGGGTACAGTCTATTGCTTACAGTCTGTTGGTTACAGTCTGTTGGTTACAGTCTGGTGGGTACAGTCTGTTGGGTACAGTCTGTTGGGTACAGTCTGTTGTTTACAGTCTGTTGGGTACAGTCTGTTGTTTACAGTCTGTTGGGTACAGTCTGTTGGGTACAGTCTGTTGGGTACAGTCTGTTGTTTACAGTCTGTTGTTTACAGTCTGTTGGTTACCGTCTGTTGTTTACAGTCTGTTGGTTACAGTCTGTTATTTACAGTCTGTTGGGTACAGTCTGTTGTTTACAGAATGATAGTTACAGTCTGTTGGGTACAGTCTGTTGGTTACAGTCTGTTGGTTACAGTCTGGTGGGTACAGTCTGTTGGGTACAGTCTGTTGTTTACAGTCTGTTGGGTACAGTCTGTTGTTTACAGTCTGTTGGGTACAGTCTGTTGGGTACAGTCTGTTGGGTACAGTCTGTTGTTTACAGTCTGTTGTTTACAGTCTGTTGGGTTCAGTCTGTTGGGTACAGTCTGTTGGGTACAGTCTATTGTTTACAGTCTGTTGGTTACAGTCTGTTGGGTACAGTCTGTTGGGTACAGTCTGTTGGGTACAGCTGTTGTTTACAGTCTGTTGGTTACAGTCTGTTGGGTACAGTCTGTATTTTACAGTCTGTTGGGTACAGTCTATTGGTTACAGTCTGTTGGGTACAGTCTGTTGGGTACAGTCTGTTGGGTACAGTCTGTTGGGTACAGTCTGTATTTTACAGTCTGTTGGGTACAGTCTATTGGTTACAGTCTGTTGGGTACAGTCTGTTGGGTACAGTCTGTTGGGTACAGCCTGTTGGGTACAGCCTGTTGGGTACAGTCTGTTGGGTATAGTCTGTTGGGTACAGTCTGTTGGGTACAGCCTGTTGGGTACAGTCTGTTGGGTACAGTCTGTTGTTTAAAGTCTGTTTGGTACAGTCTGTTGTTTACAGTCTGTTGGGTACAGTCTGTTGGGTACAGTCTGTTGGGTACAGTCTATTGGCTACAGTCTGTTGGTTACAGTCTGTTGGGAACAGTCTGTTGGGTACAGTCTGTTGGGTACAGTCTGTTGGGTACAGTCTGTTGGGTACAGTCTGTTGTTTACAGTCTGTTGGGTAAAGTCTATTGCTTAGTCTGTTGGGTACAGTCTGTATTTTACAGTCTGTTGTTTACAGTCTGTTGTTTACAGAATGTTGGTTACAGTCTGTATTTTACAGTCTGTTGGGTACAGTCTATTGGTTACAGTCTGTTGGGTACAGTCTGTTGGGTACAGTCTGTTGGGTACAGTCTGTTGGGTACAGTCTGTTGTTTACAGTCTGTTGTTTACAGTCTGTTGGTTACCGTCTGTTGTTTACAGTCTGTTGGTTACAGTCTGTTATTTACAGTCTGTTGGGTACAGTCTGTTGTTTACAGAATGATAGTTACAGTCTGTTGGGTACAGTCTGTTGGTTACAGTCTGTTGGTTACAGTCTGGTGGGTACAGTCTGTTGGGTACAGTCTGTTGTTTACAGTCTGTTGGGTACAGTCTGTTGTTTACAGTCTGTTGGGTACAGTCTGTTGGGTACAGTCTGTTGTTTACAGTCTGTTGTTTACAGTCTGTTGTTTACAGTCTGTTGGGTTCAGTCTGTTGGGTACAGTCTGTTGGGTACAGTCTATTGTTTAC
Organism: Salmo salar; assembly: GCF_905237065.1. NCBI lineage: Eukaryota > Metazoa > Chordata > Actinopteri > Salmoniformes > Salmonidae > Salmo > Salmo salar. Next base: position 42,737,681 of record NC_059452.1, read on the forward strand.
AGTCTGTTGGTTACAGTCTGTTGGGTACAGTCTGTTGGGTACAGTCTGTTGGGTACAGCTGTTGTTTACAGTCTGTTGGTTACAGTCTGTTGGGTACAGTCTGTATTTTACAGTCTGTTGGGTACAGTCTATTGGTTACAGTCTGTTGGGTACAGTCTGTTGGGTACAGTCTGTTGGGTACAGTCTGTTGGGTACAGTCTGTATTTTACAGTCTGTTGGGTACAGTCTATTGGTTACAGTCTGTTGGGTACAGTCTGTTGGGTACAGTCTGTTGGGTACAGCCTGTTGGGTACAGCCTGTTGGGTACAGTCTGTTGGGTATAGTCTGTTGGGTACAGTCTGTTGGGTACAGCCTGTTGGGTACAGTCTGTTGGGTACAGTCTGTTGTTTAAAGTCTGTTTGGTACAGTCTGTTGTTTACAGTCTGTTGGGTACAGTCTGTTGGGTACAGTCTGTTGGGTACAGTCTATTGGCTACAGTCTGTTGGTTACAGTCTGTTGGGAACAGTCTGTTGGGTACAGTCTGTTGGGTACAGTCTGTTGGGTACAGTCTGTTGGGTACAGTCTGTTGTTTACAGTCTGTTGGGTAAAGTCTATTGCTTAGTCTGTTGGGTACAGTCTGTATTTTACAGTCTGTTGTTTACAGTCTGTTGTTTACAGAATGTTGGTTACAGTCTGTATTTTACAGTCTGTTGGGTACAGTCTATTGGTTACAGTCTGTTGGGTACAGTCTGTTGGGTACAGTCTGTTGGGTACAGTCTGTTGGGTACAGTCTGTTGGGTACAGTCTGTTGGGTACAGTCTATTGCTTACAGTCTGTTGGTTACAGTCTGTTGGTTACAGTCTGGTGGGTACAGTCTGTTGGGTACAGTCTGTTGTTTACAGTCTGTTGGGTACAGTCTGTTGTTTACAGTCTGTTGGGTACAGTCTGTTGGGTACAGTCTGTTGTTTACAGTCTGTTGTTTACAGTCTGTTGGGTACAGTCTGTTGTTTACAGTCTGTTGGGTACAGTCTGTTGGGTACAGTCTGTTGTTTACAGTCTGTTGTTTACAGTCTGTTGGGTTCAGTCTGTTGGGTACAGTCTGTTGGGTACAGTCTATTGTTTACAGTCTGTTGGTTACAGTCTGTTGGGTACAGTCTGTTGGGTACAGTCTGTTGGGTACAGCTGTTGTTTACAGTCTGTTGGTTACAGTCTGTTGGGTACAGTCTGTATTTTACAGTCTGTTGGGTACAGTCTATTGGTTACAGTCTGTTGGGTACAGTCTGTTGGGTACAGTCTGTTGGGTACAGTCTGTTGGGTACAGTCTATTGGTTACAGTCTGTTGGGTACAGTCTGTTGGGTACAGTCTGTTGGGTACAGTCTGTTTTTTTACAGTCAGTTGGGGACAGTCTGTAGGGTACAGTCTGTTGTTACATTCTGTTGTTTACAGTCTGTTGGGTACAGTCTGTTGGGTACAGTGGGTACAGTCTGTTGGGTTCAGTCTGTTGGGTACAGTCTGTTGGTTACAGTCTGTTGGGTAGAGTCTGTTGGGTACTGTCTGTTGTTTACAGTCTGTTGGTTACAGTCTGTTGTTTACAGTCTGTTGGGTACAGTCTATTGGGTACAGTCTGTTGTTTACAGACTGTTGTTTACAGTCTGTTGAGTACAGTCTGTTGTTTACAGTCTGTTGTTTACAGTCTGTTGGGTACAGTGTGTTGTTTACAGTCTGTTGGGTACAGTCTGTTGGGTACAGTCTGTTGGGTAAAGTCTATTGGTTAGAGTCTGTTGGGTACAGTCTGTTGGGTACAGTCTGTTGGGTACAGTCTGTTGTTTACAGTCTGTTTGGTACAGTCTGTTGTTTACAGTCTGTTGGGTACAGTCTGTTGGGTACAGTCTGTTGTTTACAGTCTGTTGTTTACAGTCTGTTGGGTACAGTCTGTTGTTTACAGTCTGTTGGGTACAGTCTGTTGGGTACAGTCTGTTGTTTACAGTATGTTGTTTACAGTCTGTTGTTTACAGTCTGTTGTGTTCAGTCTGTTGGGTACAGTCTGTTGGGTACAGTCTATTGTTTACAGTCTGTTGGTTACAGTCTGCTGGGTACAGTCTGTTGGGTACAGTCTGTTGGGTACAGTCTGTTGGGTACAGTCTGTTGGTTACAGTCTGTTGGGTACAGTCTGTATTTTACAGTCTGTTGGGTACTGTCTATTGGTTACAGTCTGTTGGGTACAGTCTGTTGGGTACAGTCTGTTGGGTACAGTCTGTTGGGTACAGTCTATTGGTTACAGTCTGTTGGGTACAGTCTGTTGGGTACAGTCTGTTGGGTACAGTCTGTTGTTTACAGTCTGTTGGGGACAGTCTGTAGGGTACAGTCTATTGTTTACAGTCTGTTGGTTACAGTCTGTTTACAGTCTGTTGGGTACAGTCTGTTGGGTACAGTCTGTTGGGTACAGTCTGTTATTTACAGTCTGTTGGTTACAGTCTGTTGTTTACAGTCTGTTAGTTACAGTCTGTTGGGTACAGTCTGTTGGTTACAGTCTGTTGGTTACAGTCTGTTGGGTACAGTCTGTTTACAGTCTGTTGGGTACAGTCTGTTGGGTACAGTCTGTTGGGTACAGTCTGTTGGGTAAAGTCTATTGGTTACAGTCTGTTGGGTAAAGTCTGTTGGGTACAGTCTGTCGGTTACAGTCTGTTGGTTACCGTCTGTCGTTTACAGTCTGTTGGTTACAGTCTGTTGTTTACAGTCTGTTTGGTACAGTCTGTTGTTTACAGAATGATAGTTACAGTCTGTTGGGTACAGTCTGTTGGGTACAGTCTGTATTTTACAGTCTGTTGGGTACAGTCTGTTGGGTATAGTCTGTTGGGTACAGCCTGTTGGGTACAGTCTGTTGGGTACAGTCTGTTGGGTACAGTCTGTTGGGTACAGTCTGTTGGGTACAGTCTGTTGGGTACAGCCTGTTGGGTACAGTCTGTTGGTTACAGTCTGTTGTTTACAGTCTGTTGGGTACAGTCTGTTGTTTACAGTCTGTTGGGTACAGTCTGTTGGGTACAGTCTATTGGTTACAGTCTGTTGGTTACAGTCTTTTGTTTACAGTCTGTTAGGTACAGTCTGTTGGTTACAGTCTATTGGTTACAGTCTGTTTGGTACAGTCTGTTGGGTACAGTCTGTTGGGAACAGTCTATTGGTTACAGTCTGTTGGGTACAGTCTGTGGGGAACAGTCTGTTGGGTACAGCCTGCTGGGTACAGTCTGTTGGGTACAGTCTGTTGTTTACAATCTGTTGGGTACAGTCTGTTGTTTACAGTCTGTTGGGTACAGTCTGTTGGGTACAGTCTATTGGTTACAGTCTGTTGGTTACAGTCTGTTGTTTACAGTCTGTTTGGTACAGTCTGTTGGGTACAGTCTGTTGGGAACAGTCTATTGGTTACAGTCTGTTGGTTACAGTCTGTTGGGTACAGTCTGTTGGTTACAGTCTGTTGTTTACAGTCTGTTGGGTACAGTCTGTTGGGTACAGTCTGTTGTTTACAGTCTGTTGGTTACAGTCTGTTGGTTACAGTCTGTTGGTTACAGTCTGTTGGGTACAGTCTGTTGGGTACAGTCTGTTGTTTACAGTCTGTTGTGTACAGTCAGTTGTTTACATTCTGTTGGGTACAGTCTGTTGGGTACAGTCTGTTGGTTACAGTCTGTTGGGTACAGTCTGTTTACAGTCTGTTGGGTACAGTCTGTTGGGTACAGTCTGTTGGGTACAGTCTGTTGGGTAAAGTCTATTGGGTACAGTCTGTTGGGTACAGTCTGTTGGGTACAGTCTGTTGGTTACAGTCTGTTGGTTACAGTCTGTTGTTTACAGTCTGTTGTTTACAGTCTGTTGTTTACAGTCTGTTGGGTACAGTCTGTTGTTTACAGTCTGTTGTTTACAGTCTGTTGGGTACAGTCTGTTGGGTACAGTCTGTTGGGTACAGTCTGTTGGTTACAGTCTGTTGGGTACAGTCTGTTTACAGTCTGTTGGGTACAGTCTGTTGGGTACAGTCTGTTGGGTACAGTCTGTTGGGTACAGTCTGTTGGGTACAGTCTGTTATTTACAGTCTGTTGGTTACAGTCTGTTGTTTACAGTCTGTTGGGTACAGTCTGTTGGGTACAGTCTGTTGGTTACAGTCTGTTGGGTACAGTCTGTTTACAGTCTGTTGGGTACAGTCTGTTGGGTACAGTCTGTTGGGTAAAGTCTATTGGTTACAGTCTGTTGGGTAAAGTCTTGGGTACAGTCTGTTGGTTACAGTCTGTTGGTTACCGTCTGTTGTTTACAGTCTGTTGGTTACAGTCTGTTGTTTACAGTCTGTTTGGTACAGTCTGTTGTTTACAGAATGATAGTTACAGTCTGTTGGGTACAGTCTGTTGGGTACAGTCTGTATTTTACAGTCTGTTGGGTACAGTCTATTGGTTACAGTCTGTTGGGTACAGTCTGTTGGGTACAGTCTGTTGGGTACAGTCTGTTGGGTACAGTCTGTTGGGTACAGTCTGTTGGGTACAGCCTGTTGGGTACAGTCTGTTGGGTACAGTCTGTTGTTTACAGTCTGTTGGGTACAGTCTGTTGTTTACAGTCTGTTGGGTACAGTCTGTTGGGTACAGTCTATTGGTTACAGTCTGTTGGTTACAGTCTGTTGTTTACAGTCTGTTAGGTACAGTCTGTTGGTTACAGTCTATTGGTTACAGTCTGTTTGATACAGTCTGTTGGGTACAGTCTGTTGGGAACAGTCTATTGGTTACAGTCTGTTGGTTACAGTCTGTTGGGTACAGTCTGTTGGTTACAGTCTGCTGTTTACAGTCTGTTGGGTACAGTCTGTTGGGTACAGTCTGTTGTTGACAGTCTGTTGTTTACAGTCTGTTGGTTACAGTCTGTTTACAGTCTGTTGGGTACAGTCTGTTGGGTACAGTCTGTTGGGTACAGTCTGTTGGGTAAAGTCTATTGGTTACTGTCTGTTGGGTACAGTCTGTTGGGTACAGTCTGTTGGTTACAGTCTGTTGGTTACAGTCTGTTGGGTACAGTCTGTTGTTTACAGTCTGTTGTTTACAGTCTGTTGGTTACCGTCTGTTGTTTACAGTCTGTTGGTTACAGTCTGTTGTTTACAGTTTGTTGGGTACAGTCTGTTGTTTACAGAATGATAGTTACAGTCTGTTGGGTACAGTCTGTTGGGTACAGTCTGTATTTTACAGTCTGTTGGGTACAGTCTGTTGGGTACAGCCTGTTGGGTACAGCCTGTTGGGTACAGTCTGTTGGGTACAGTCTGTTGGGTACAGTCTGTTGGGTACAGCCTGTTGGGTACAGTCTGTTGGGTACAGTCTGTTGTTTAAAGTCTGTTTTTTACAGTCTGTTGTTTACAGTCTGTTGGGTACAGTCTGTTGGGTACTGTCTGTTGGGTACAGTCTATTGGCTACAGTCTGTTGGTTACAGTCTGTTGGGAACAGTCTGTTGGGTACAGTCTGTTGGGTACAGTCTGTTGTTTACAGTCTGTTGGGTACAGTCTGTTGGGTACAGTCTGTTGTTTACAGTCTGTTGGGTAAAGTCTATTGGTTAGTCTGTTGGGTACAGTCTGTATTTTACAGTCTGTTGTTTACAGTCTGTTGGTTACAGTCTGTTGTTTACAGTCTGTTGTTTACAGTCTGTTGTTTACAGAATGTTGGTTACAGTCTGTTGGGTACAGTCTGTTGGGTACAGTCTGTATTTTACAGTCTGTTGGGTACAGTCTATTGGTTACAGTCTGTTGGGTACAGTCTGTTGGGTACAGTCTGTTGGGTACAGTCTGTTGGGTACAGTCTATTGCTTACAGTCTGTTGGTTACAGTCTGTTGGTTACAGTCTGGTGGGTACAGTCTGTTGGGTACAGTCTGTTGTTTACAGTCTGTTGGGTACAGTCTGTTGGGTACAGTCTGTTGTTTACAGTCTGTTGGGTAAAGTCTATTGGTTAGTCTGTTGGGTACAGTCTGTATTTTACAGTCTGTTGTTTACAGTCTGTTGGTTACAGTCTGTTGTTTACAGTCTGTTGTTTACAGTCTGTTGGGTACAGTCTGTTGGGTACAGTCTGTATTTTACAGTCTGTTGGGTACAGTCTATTGGTTACAGTCTGTTGGGTACAGTCTGTTGGGTACAGTCTGTTGGGTACAGTCTGTTGGGTACAGTCTATTGCTTACAGTCTGTTGGTTACAGTCTGTTGGTTACAGTCTGGTGGGTACAGTCTGTTGGGTACAGTCTGTTGTTTACAGTCTGTTGGGTACAGTCTGTTGTTTACAGTCTGTTGGGTACAGTCTGTTGGGTACAGTCTGTTGTTTACAGTCTGTTGGGTACAGTCTGTTGGGTACAGTCTGTTGTTTACAGTCTGTTGGGTACAGTCTGTTGTTTACAGTCTGTTGTTTACAGTCTGTTGTTTACAGTCTGTTGGGTTCAGTCTGTTGGGTACAGTCTGTTGGGTACAGTCTATTGTTTACAGTCTGTTGGGTACAGTCTATTGGGTACAGTCTGTTGTTTACAGTCTGTTGTTTACAGTCTGTTGAGTACAGTCTGTTGTTTACAGTCTGTTGTTTACAGTCTGTTGTTTACAGTCTGTTGGGTACAGTGTGTTGTTTACGGTCTGTTGGGTACAGTCTGTTGGGTACAGTCTGTTGGGTAAAGTCTATTGGTTACAGTCTGTTGGGTACAGTCTGTTGGGTACAGTCTGTTGGGTACAGTTTTTGGGTACAGTCTATTGCTTACAGTCTGTTGGTTACAGTCTGTTGGTTACAGTCTGGTGGGTACAGTCTGTTGGGTACAGTCTGTTGTTTACAGTCTGTTTGGTACAGTCTGTTGTTTACAGTCTGTTGGGTACAGTCTGTTGGGTACAGTCTGTTGTTTACAGTCTGTTGTTTACAGTCTGTTGGGTACAGTCTGTTGTTTACAGTCTGTTGGGTACAGTCTGTTGGGTACAGTCTGTTGTTTACAGTATGTTGTTTAAAGTCTGTTGTTTACAGTCTGTTGGGTTCAGTCTGTTGGGTACAGTCTGTTGGGTACAGTCTATTGTTTACAGTCTGTTGGTTACAGTCTGCTGGGTACAGTCTGTTGGGTACAGTCTGTTGGGTACAGTCTGTTGTTTACAGTCTGTTGGGTACTGTCTATTGGTTACAGTCTGTTGGGTACAGTCTGTTGGGTACAGTCTGTTGGGTACAGTCTGTTGGGTACAGTCTATTGGTTACAGTCTGTTGGGTACAGTCTGTTGGGTACAGTCTGTTGGGTACAGTCTGTTGTTTACAGTCTGTTGGGGACAGTCTGTAGGGTACAGTCTATTGGTTACAGTCTGTTGGTTACAGTCTGTTGTTTACAGTCTGTTGTTTACAGTCTGTTGGGTACAGTCTGTTGGGTACAGTCTGTTGGTTACAGTCTGTTGGGTACAGTCTGTTTACAGTCTGTTGGGTACAGTCTGTTGGGTACAGTCTGTTGGGTACAGTCTGTTATTTACAGTCTGTTGGTAACAGTCTGTTGTTTACAGTCTGTTAGTTACAGTCTGTTGGGTACAGTCTGTTGGTTACAGTCTGTTGGTTACAGTCTGTTGGTTACAGTCTGTTGGGTACAGTCTGTTGGGTACAGTCTGTTGGGTACAGTCTGTTGGGTACAGTCTATTGGTTACAGTCTGTTGCGTAAAGTCTGTTGGGTACAGTCTGTCGGTTACAGTCTGTTGGTTACCGTCTGTTGTTTACAGTCTGTTGGTTACAGTCTGTTGTTTACAGTCTGTTTGGTACAGTCTGTTGTTTACAGAATGATAGTTACAGTCTGTTGGGTACAGTCTGTTGGGTACAGTCTGTATTTTACAGTCTGTTGGGTACAGTCTGTTGGGTACAGTCTGTTGGGTACAGTCTGTTGGGTACAGCCTGTTGGGTACAGTCTGTTGGGTACAGTCTGTTGGGTACAGTCTGTTGGGTACAGCCTGTTGGGTACAGTCTGTTGGCTACAGTCTGTTGGGTACAGCCTGTTGGGTACAGTCTGTTGGTTACAGTCTGTTGTTTACAGTCTGTTGGGTACAGTCTGTTGTTTACAGTCTGTTGGGTACAGTCTGTTGGGTACAGTCTATTGGTTACAGTCTGTTGGTTACAGTCTGTTGTTTACAGTCTGTTAGGTACAGTCTGTTGGTTACAGTCTATTGGTTACAGTCTGTTTGGTACAGTCTGTTGGGTACAGTCTGTTGGGAACAGTCTATTGGTTACAGTCTGTTGGGTACAGTCTGTTAGGTACAGTCTGTTGGTTACAGTCTATTGGTTACAGTCTGTTTGGTACAGTCTGTTGGGTACAGTCTGTTGGGAACAGTCTATTGGTTACAGTCTGTTGGGTACAGTCTGTTGGGTACAGTCTGTTGGGTACAGTCTGTTGGGTACAGTCTGTTGGGTAAAGTCTATTGGTTACTGTCTGTTGGGTACAGTCTGTTGGTTACAGTCTGTTGGTTACAGTCTGTTGGGTACAGTCTGTTGTTTACAGTCTGTTGTTTACAGTCTGTTGGTTACCGTCTGTTGTTTACAGTCTGTTGGTTACAGTCTGTTGTTTACAGTCTGTTGGGTACAGTCTGTTGTTTACAGAATGATAGTTACAGTCTGTTGGGTACAGTCTGTTGGGTACAGACTGTATTTTACAGTCTGTTGGGTACAGTCTGTTGGGTACAGTCTGTTGGGTACAGCCTGTTGGGTACAGCCTGTTGGGTACAGTCTGTTGGGTACAGTCTGTTGGGTACAGCCTGTTGGGTACAGCCTGTTGGGTACAGTCGTTGAGTTTTTTAAAGTCTGTTTGTTACAGTCTGTTGTTTACAGTCTGTTGGGTACAGTCTTTGGGTACTGTCTGTTGGGTACAGTCTTTTGGCTACAGTCTGTTGGTTACAGTCTGTTGGGAACAGTCTGTTGGGTACAGTCTGTTGGGTACAGTCTGTTGTTTACAGTCTGTTGGGTACAGTCTGTTGGGTACAGTCTGTTGTTTACAGTCTGTTGGGTAAAGTCTATTGGTTAGTCTGTTGGGTACAGTCTGTATTTTACAGTCTGTTGTTTACAGTCTGTTGGTTACAGTCTGTTGTTTACAGTCTGTTGTTTACAGAATGTTGGTTACAGTCTGTTGGGTACAGTCTGTTGGGTACAGTCTGTATTTTACAGTCTGTTGGGTACAGTCTATTGGTTACAGTCTGTTGGGTACAGTCTGTTGGGTACAGTCTGTTGGGTACAGTCTATTGCTTACAGTCTGTTGGTTACAGTCTGTTGGTTACAGTCTGGTGGGTACAGTCTGGTGGGTACAGTCTGTTGGGTACAGTCTGTTGTTTACAGTCTGTTGGGTACAGTCTGTTGGGTACAGTCTGTTGTTTACAGTCTGTTGGGTAAAGTCTATTGGTTAGTCTGTTGGGTACAGTCTGTATTTTACAGTCTGTTGTTTACAGTCTGTTGGTTACAGTCTGTTGTTTACAGTCTGTTGTTTACAGTCTGTTGTTTACAGAATGTTGGTTACAGTCTGTTGGGTACAGTCTGTTGGGTACAGTCTGTATTTTACAGTCTGTTGGGTACAGTCTATTGGTTACAGTCTGTTGGGTACAGTCTGTTGGGTACAGTCTGTTGGGTACAGTCTGTTGGGTACAGTCTATTGCTTACAGTCTGTTGGTTACAGTCTGTTGGTTACAGTCTGTTGGTTACAGTCTGTTGGGTACAGTCTGTTGTTTACAGTCTGTTGGGTACAGTCTGTTGGGTTCAGTCTGTTGGGTACAGTCTGTTGGGTACAGTCTATTGTTTACAGTCTGTTGGTTACAGTCTGCTGGGTACAGTCTGTTGGGTACAGTCTGTTGGGTACAGTCTGTTGTTTACAGTCTGTTGGTTACAGTCTGTTGGGTACAGTCTGTATTTTACAGTCTGTTGGGTACTGTCTATTGGTTACAGTCTGTTGGGTACAGTCTGTTGGGTACAGTCTGTTGGGTACAGTCTGTTGGGTACAGTCTATTGGTTACAGTCTGTTGGGTACAGTCTGTTGGGTACAGTCTGTTGGGTACAGTCTGTTGTTTACAGTCTGTTGGGGACAGTCTGTAGGGTACAGTCTATTGGTTACAGTCTGTTGGTTACAGTCTGTTGTTTACAGTCTGTTAGGTACAGTCTGTTGTTTACAGTCTGTTGTTTACAGTCTGTTGGGTACAGTCTGTTGGGTACAGTCTGTTGGTTACAGTCTGTTGGGTACAGTCTGTTTACAGTCTGTTGGGTACAGTCTGTTGGGTACAGTCTGTTGTTTACAGTCTGTTGGGTAAAGTCTATTGGTTAGTCTGTTGGGTACAGTCTGTATTTTACAGTCTGTTGTTTACAGTCTGTTGGTTACAGTCTGTTGTTTACAGTCTGTTGTTTACAGTCTGTTGTTTACAGAATGTTGGTTACAGTCTGTTGGGTACAGTCTGTTGGGTACAGTCTGTATTTTACAGTCTGTTGGGTACAGTCTATTGGTTACAGTCTGTTGGGTACAGTCTGTTGGGTACAGTCTGTTGGGTACAGTCTGTTGGGTACAGTCTATTGCTTACAGTCTGTTGGTTACAGTCTGTTGGTTACAGTCTGGTGGGTACAGTCTGTTGGGTACAGTCTGTTGTTTACAGTCTGTTGGGTACAGTCTGTTGGGTTCAGTCTGTTGGGTACAGTCTGTTGGGTACAGTCTATTGTTTACAGTCTGTTGGTTACAGTCTGCTGGGTACAGTCTGTTGGGTACAGTCTGTTGGGTACAGTCTGTTGTTTACAGTCTGTTGGTTACAGTCTGTTGGGTACAGTCTGTATTTTACAGTCTGTTGGGTACTGTCTATTGGTTACAGTCTGTTGGGTACAGTCTGTTGGGTACAGTCTGTTGGGTACAGTCTGTTGGGTACAGTCTATTGGTTACAGTCTGTTGGGTACAGTCTGTTGGGTACAGTCTGTTGGGTACAGTCTGTTGTTTACAGTCTGTTGGGGACAGTCTGTAGGGTACAGTCTATTGGTTACAGTCTGTTGGTTACAGTCTGTTGTTTACAGTCTGTTAGGTACAGTCTGTTGTTTACAGTCTGTTGTTTACAGTCTGTTGGGTACAGTCTGTTGGGTACAGTCTGTTGGTTACAGTCTGTTGGGTACAGTCTGTTTACAGTCTGTTGGGTACAGTCTGTTGGGTACAGTCTGTTGGGTACAGTCTGTTATTTACAGTCTGTTGGTAACAGTCTGTTGTTTACAGTCTGTTGTTTACAGTCTGTTGTTTACAGTCTGTTGGGTTCAGTCTGTTGGGTACAGTCTGTTGGGTACAGTCTATTGTTTACAGTCTGTTGGGTACAGTCTATTGGGTACAGTCTGTTGTTTACAGTCTGTTGTTTACAGTCTGTTGAGTACAGTCTGTTGAGTACAGTCTGTTGTTTACAGTCTGTTGTTTACAGTCTGTTGTTTACAGTCTGTTGGGTACAGTGTGTTGTTTACAGTCTGTTGGGTACAGTCTGTTGGGTACAGTCTGTTGGGTAAAGTCTATTGGTTACAGTCTGTTGGGTACAGTCTGTTGGGTACAGTCTGTTGGGTACAGTTTTTGGGTACAGTCTATTGCTTACAGTCTGTTGGTTACAGTCTGTTGGTTACAGTCTGGTGGGTACAGTCTGTTGGGTACAGTCTGTTGTTTACAGTCTGTTTGGTACAGTCTGTTGTTTACAGTCTGTTGGGTACAGTCTGTTGGGTACAGTCTGTTGTTTACAGTCTGTTGTTTACAGTCTGTTGGGTACAGTCTGTTGTTTACAGTCTGTTGGGTACAGTCTGTTGGGTACAGTCTGTTGTTTACAGTATGTTGTTTAAAGTCTGTTGTTTACAGTCTGTTGGGTTCAGTCTGTTGGGTACAGTCTGTTGGGTACAGTCTATTGTTTACAGTCTGTTGGTTACAGACTGCTGGGTACAGTCTGTTGGGTACAGTCTGTTGGGTACAGTCTGTTGTTTACAGTCTGTTGGGTACTGTCTATTGGTTACAGTCTGTTGGGTACAGTCTGTTGGGTACAGTCTGTTGGGTACAGTCTGTTGGGTACAGTCTATTGGTTACAGTCTGTTGGGTACAGTCTGTTGGGTACAGTCTGTTGGGTACAGTCTGTTGTTTACAGTCTGTTGGGGACAGTCTGTAGGGTACAGTCTATTGGTTACAGTCTGTTGGTTACAGTCTGTTGTTTACAGTCTGTTGTTTACAGTCTGTTGGGTACAGTCTGTTGGGTACAGTCTGTTGGTTACAGTCTGTTGGGTACAGTCTGTTTACAGTCTGTTGGGTACAGTCTGTTGGGTACAGTCTGTTGGGTACAGTCTGTTATTTACAGTCTGTTGGTAACAGTCTGTTGTTTACAGTCTGTTAGTTACAGTCTGTTGGTTACAGTCTGTTGGTTACAGTCTGTTGGTTACAGTCTGTTGGGTACAGTCTGTTGGGTACAGTCTGTTGGGTACAGTCTGTTGGGTACAGTCTATTGGTTACAGTCTGTTGCGTAAAGTCTGTTGGGTACAGTCTGTCGGTTACAGTCTGTTGGTTACCGTCTGTTGTTTACAGTCTGTTGGTTACAGTCTGTTGTTTACAGTCTGTTTGGTACAGTCTGTTGTTTACAGAATGATAGTTACAGTCTGTTGGGTACAGTCTGTTGGGTACAGTCTGTTGGGTACAGCCTGTTGGGTACAGTCTGTTGGGTACAGTCTGTTGGGTACAGCCTGTTGGGTACAGTCTGTTGGTTACAGTCTGTTGTTTACAGTCTGTTGGGTACAGTCTGTTGTTTACAGTCTGTTGGGTACAGTCTGTTGGGTACAGTCTATTGGTTACAGTCTGTTGGTTACAGTCTGTTGTTTACAGTCTGTTAGGTACAGTCTGTTGGTTACAGTCTATTGGTTACAGTCTGTTTGGTACAGTCTGTTGGGTACAGTCTGTTGGGAACAGTCTATTGGTTACAGTCTGTTGGGTACAGTCTGTTAGGTACAGTCTGTTGGTTACAGTCTATTGGTTACAGTCTGTTTGGTACAGTCTGTTGGGTACAGTCTGTTGGGAACAGTCTATTGGTTACAGTCTGTTGGGTACAGTCTGTTGGGTACAGTCTGTTGGGTACAGTCTGTTGGGTACAGTCTGTTGGGTAAAGTCTATTGGTTACTGTCTGTTGGGTACAGTCTGTTGGTTACAGTCTGTTGGTTACAGTCTGTTGGGTACAGTCTGTTGTTTACAGTCTGTTGTTTACAGTCTGTTGGTTACCGTCTGTTGTTTACAGTCTGTTGGTTACAGTCTGTTGTTTACAGTCTGTTGGGTACAGTCTGTTGTTTACAGAATGATAGTTACAGTCTGTTGGGTACAGTCTGTTGGGTACAGACTGTATTTTACAGTCTGTTGGGTACAGTCTGTTGGGTACAGCCTGTTGGGTACAGCCTGTTGGGTACAGTCTGTTGGGTACAGTCTGTTGGGTACAGTCTGTTGGGTACAGCCTGTTGGGTACAGTCTGTAGGGTACAGTCTGTTGTTTAAAGTCTGTTTGTTACAGTCTGTTGTTTACAGTCTGTTGGGTACAGTCTGTTGGGTACTGTCTGTTGGGTACAGTCTTTTGGCTACAGTCTGTTGGTTACAGTCTGTTGGGAACAGTCTGTTGGGTACAGTCTGTTGGGTACAGTCTGTTGTTTACAGTCTGTTGGGTACAGTCTGTTGGGTACAGTCTGTTGTTTACAGTCTGTTGGGTAAAGTCTATTGGTTAGTCTGTTGGGTACAGTCTGTATTTTACAGTCTGTTGTTTACAGTCTGTTGGTTACAGTCTGTTGTTTACAGTCTGTTGTTTACAGAATGTTGGTTACAGTCTGTTGGGTACAGTCTGTTGGGTACAGTCTGTATTTTACAGTCTGTTGGGTACAGTCTATTGGTTACAGTCTGTTGGGTACAGTCTGTTGGGTACAGTCTGTTGGGTACAGTCTATTGCTTACAGTCTGTTGGTTACAGTCTGTTGGTTACAGTCTGGTGGGTACAGTCTGGTGGGTACAGTCTGTTGGGTACAGTCTGTTGTTTACAGTCTGTTGGGTACAGTCTGTTGGGTACAGTCTGTTGTTTACAGTCTGTTGGGTAAAGTCTATTGGTTAGTCTGTTGGGTACAGTCTGTATTTTACAGTCTGTTGTTTACAGTCTGTTGGTTACAGTCTGTTGTTTACAGTCTGTTGTTTACAGTCTGTTGTTTACAGAATGTTGGTTACAGTCTGTTGGGTACAGTCTGTTGGGTACAGTCTGTATTTTACAGTCTGTTGGGTACAGTCTATTTGTTACAGTCTGTTGGGTACAGTCTGTTGGGTACAGTCTGTTGGGTACAGTCTGTTGGGTACAGTCTATTGCTTACAGTCTGTTGGTTACAGTCTGTTGGTTACAGTCTGGTGGGTACAGTCTGTTGGGTACAGTCTGTTGTTTACAGTCTGTTGGGTACAGTCTGTTGGGTTCAGTCTGTTGGGTACAGTCTGTTGGGTACAGTCTATTGTTTACAGTCTGTTGGTTACAGTCTGCTGGGTACAGTCTGTTGGGTACAGTCTGTTGGGTACAGTCTGTTGTTTACAGTCTGTTGGTTACAGTCTGTTGGGTACAGTCTGTATTTTACAGTCTGTTGGGTACTGTCTATTGGTTACAGTCTGTTGGGTACAGTCTGTTGGGTACAGTCTGTTGGGTACAGTCTGTTGGGTACAGTCTATTGGTTACAGTCTGTTGGGTACAGTCTGTTGGGTACAGTCTGTTGGGTACAGTCTGTTGTTTACAGTCTGTTGGGGACAGTCTGTAGGGTACAGTCTATTGGTTACAGTCTGTTGGTTACAGTCTGTTGTTTACAGTCTGTTAGGTACAGTCTGTTGTTTACAGTCTGTTGTTTACAGTCTGTTGGGTACAGTCTGTTGGGTACAGTCTGTTGGTTACAGTCTGTTGGGTACAGTCTGTTTACAGTCTGTTGGGTACAGTCTGTTGGGTACAGTCTGTTGGGTACAGTCTGTTATTTACAGTCTGTTGGTAACAGTCTGTTGTTTACAGTCTGTTAGTTACAGTCTGTTGGGTACAGTCTGTTGGTTACAGTCTGTTGGTTACAGTCTGTTGGGTACAGTCTGTTGGGTACAGTCTGTTGGGTACAGTCTGTTGGGTACAGTCTGTTGGGTACAGTCTATTGGTTACAGTCTGTTGGGTAAAGTCTGTTGGGTACAGTCTGTCGGTTACAGTCTGTTGGTTACCGTCTGTTGTTTACAGTCTGTTGGTTACAGTCTGTTGTTTACAGTCTGTTTGGTACAGTCTGTTGTTTACAGAATGATTGTTACAGTCTGTTGGGTACAGTCTGTTGGGTACAGTCTGTATTTTACAGTCTGTTGGGTACAGTCTGTTGGGTACAGTCTGTTGGGTACAGCCTGTTGGGTACAGTCTGTTGGGTACAGTCTGTTGGGTACAGTCTGTTGGGTACAGTCTGTTGGGTACAGCCTGTTGGGTACAGTCTGTTGGTTACAGTCTGTTGTTTACAGTCTGTTGGGTACAGTCTGTTGTTTACAGTCTGTTGGGTACAGTCTGTTGGGTACAGTCTATTGGTTACAGTCTGTTGGTTACAGTCTGTTGTTTACAGTCTGTTAGGTACAGTCTGTTGGTTACAGTCTATTGGTTACAGTCTGTTTGGTACAGTCTGTTGGGTACAGTCTGTTGGGAACAGTCTATTGGTTACAGTCTGTTGGGTACAGTCTGTTGGGTACAGTCTATTGGTTACAGTCTGTTGGGTACAGTCTGTTGGGTACAGTCTGTTGGGTACAGTCTGTTGTTTACAGTCTGTTGGGGACAGTCTGTAGGGTACAGTCTATTGGTTACAGTCTGTTGGTTACAGTCTGTTGTTTACAGTCTGTTAGGTACAGTCTGTTGTTTACAGTCTGTTGTTTACAGTCTGTTGGGTACAGTCTGTTGGGTACAGTCTGTTGGTTACAGTCTGTTGGGTACAGTCTGTTTACAGTCTGTTGGGTACAGTCTGTTGGGTACAGTCTGTTGGGTACAGTCTGTTATTTACAGTCTGTTGGTAACAGTCTGTTGTTTACAGTCTGTTAGTTACAGTCTGTTGGGTACAGTCTGTTGGTTACAGTCTGTTGGTTACAGTCTGTTGGGTACAGTCTGTTGGGTACAGTCTGTTGGGTACAGTCTGTTGGGTACAGTCTATTGGTTACAGTCTGTTGGGTAAAGTCTGTTGGGTACAGTCTGTCGGTTACAGTCTGTTGGTTACCGTCTGTTGTTTACAGTCTGTTGGTTACAGTCTGTTGTTTACAGTCTGTTTGGTACAGTCTGTTGTTTACAGAATGATTGTTACAGTCTGTTGGGTACAGTCTGTTGGGTACAGTCTGTATTTTACAGTCTGTTGGGTACAGTCTGTTGGGTACAGTCTGTTGGGTACAGTCTGTTGGGTACAGCCTGTTGGGTACAGTCTGTTGGGTACAGTCTGTTGGGTACAGTCTGTTGGGTACAGTCTGTTGGGTACAGCCTGTTGGGTACAGTCTGTTGGTTACAGTCTGTTGTTTACAGTCTGTTGGGTACAGTCTGTTGTTTACAGTCTGTTGGGTACAGTCTGTTGGGTACAGTCTATTGGTTACAGTCTGTTGGTTACAGTCTGTTGTTTACAGTCTGTTAGGTACAGTCTGTTGGTTACAGTCTATTGGTTACAGTCTGTTTGGTACAGTCTGTTGGGTACAGTCTGTTTGGGAACAGTCTATTGGTTACAGTCTGTTGGGTACAGTCTGTTAGGTACAGTCTGTTGGTTACAGTCTATTGGTTACAGTCTGTTTGGTACAGTCTGTTGGGTACAGTCTGTTGGGAACAGTCTATTGGTTACAGTCTGTTGGGTACAGTCTGTTGGGTACAGTCTGTTGGGTACAGTCTGTTGGGTACAGTATGTTGGGTAAAGTCTATTGGTTACTGTCTGTTGGGTACAGTCTGTTGGGTACAGTCTGTTGGTTACAGTCTGTTGGTTACAGTCTGTTGGGTACAGTCTGTTGTTTACAGTCTGTTGTTTACAGTCTGTTGGTTACCGTCTGTTGTTTACAGTCTGTTGGTTACAGTCTGTTGTTTACAGTCTGTTGGGTACAGTCTGTTGTTTACAGAATGATAGTTACAGTCTGTTGGGTACAGTCTGTTGGGTACAGACTGTATTTTACAGTCTGTTGGGTACAGTCTGTTGGGTACAGTCTGTTGGGTACAGCCTGTTGGGTACAGCCTGTTGGGTACAGTCTGTTGGGTACAGTCTGTTGGGTACAGCCTGTTGGGTACAGTCTGTTGGGTACAGTCTGTTGTTTAAAGTCTGTTTGTTACAGTCTGTTGTTTACAGTCTGTTGGGTACAGTCTGTTGGGTACTGTCTGTTGGGTACAGTCTGTTGTTTACAGTATGTTGTTTAAAGTCTGTTTGTTACAGTCTGTTGTTTACAGTCTGTTGGGTACAGTCTGTTGGGTACTGTCTGTTGGGTACAGTCTGTTGTTTACAGTATGTTGTTTAAAGTCTGTTGTTTACAGTCTGTTGGGTTCAGTCTGTTGGGTACAGTCTGTTGGGTACAGTCTATTGTTTACAGTCTGTTGGTTACAGTCTGCTGGGTACAGTCTGTTGGGTACAGTCTGTTGGGTACAGTCTGTTGTTTACAGTCTGTTGGGTACTGTCTATTGGTTACAGTCTGTTGGGTACAGTCTGTTGGGTACAGTCTGTTGGGTACAGTCTTTTGGCTACAGTCTGTTGGTTACAGTCTGTTGGGAACAGTCTGTTGGGTACAGTCTGTTGGGTACAGTCTGTTGTTTACAGTCTGTTGGGTACAGTCTGTTGGGTACAGTCTGTTGTTTACAGTCTGTTGGGTAAAGTCTATTGGTTAGTCTGTTGGGTACAGTCTGTATTTTACAGTCTGTTGTTTACAGTCTGTTGGTTACAGTCTGTTGTTTACAGTCTGTTGTTTACAGAATGTTGGTTACAGTCTGTTGGGTACAGTCTGTTGGGTACAGTCTGTATTTTACAGTCTGTTGGGTACAGTCTATTGGTTACAGTCTGTTGGGTACAGTCTGTTGGGTACAGTCTGTTGGGTACAGTCTGTTGCTTACAGTCTGTTGGTTACAGTCTGTTGGTTACAGTCTGGTGGGTACAGTCTGGTGGGTACAGTCTGTTGGGTACAGTCTGTTGTTTACAGTCTGTTGGGTACAGTCTGTTGGGTACAGTCTGTTGTTTACAGTCTGTTGGGTAAAGTCTATTGGTTAGTCTGTTGGGTACAGTCTGTATTTTACAGTCTGTTGTTTACAGTCTGTTGGTTACAGTCTGTTGTTTACAGTCTGTTGTTTACAGTCTGTTGTTTACAGAATGTTGGTTACAGTCTGTTGGGTACAGTCTGTTGGGTACAGTCTGTATTTTACAGTCTGTTGGGTACAGTCTATTTGTTACAGTCTGTTGGGTACAGTCTGTTGGGTACAGTCTGTTGGGTACAGTCTGTTGGGTACAGTCTATTGCTTACAGTCTGTTGGTTACAGTCTGTTGGTTACAGTCTGGTGGGTACAGTCTGTTGGGTACAGTCTGTTGTTTACAGTCTGTTGGGTACAGTCTGTTGGGTTCAGTCTGTTGGGTACAGTCTGTTGGGTACAGTCTATTGTTTACAGTCTGTTGGTTACAGTCTGCTGGGTACAGTCTGTTGGGTACAGTCTGTTGGGTACAGTCTGTTGTTTACAGTCTGTTGGTTACAGTCTGTTGGGTACAGTCTGTATTTTACAGTCTGTTGGGTACTGTCTATTGGTTACAGTCTGTTGGGTACAGTCTGTTGGGTACAGTCTGTTGGGTACAGTCTGTTGGGTACAGTCTATTGGTTACAGTCTGTTGGGTACAGTCTGTTGGGTACAGTCTGTTGGGTACAGTCTGTTGTTTACAGTCTGTTGGGGACAGTCTGTAGGGTACAGTCTATTGGTTACAGTCTGTTGGTTACAGTCTGTTGTTTACAGTCTGTTAGGGTACAGTCTGTTGTTTACAGTCTGTTGTTTACAGTCTGTTGGGTACAGTCTGTTGGGTACAGTCTGTTGGGTACAGTCTGTTGAGTTTACAGTCTGTTGGTAACAGTCTGTTGTTTACAGTCTGTTAGTTACAGTCTGTTGGGTACAGTCTGTTGGTTACAGTCTGTTGGTTACAGTCTGTTGGGTACAGTCTGTTGGGTACAGTCTGTTGGGTACAGTCTGTTGGGTACAGTCTGTTGGGTACAGTCTGTTGGGTACAGTCTGTTGGGTAAAGTCTGTTGGGTACAGTCTGTTGGTTACAGTCTGTTGGTTACCGTCTGTTGTTTACAGTCTGTTGGTTACAGTCTGTTGTTTACAGTCTGTTTGGTACAGTCTGTTGTTTACAGAATGATTGTTACAGTCTGTTGGGTACAGTCTGTTGGGTACAGTCTGTATTTTACAGTCTGTTGGGTACAGTCTGTTGGGTACAGTCTGTTGGGTACAGCCTGTTGGGTACAGTCTGTTGGGTACAGTCTGTTGGGTACAGTCTGTTGGGTACAGTCTGTTGGGTACAGCCTGTTGGGTACAGTCTGTTGGTTACAGTCTGTTGTTTACAGTCTGTTGGGTACAGTCTGTTGTTTACAGTCTGTTGGGTACAGTCTGTTGGGTACAGTCTATTGGTTACAGTCTGTTGGTTACAGTCTGTTGTTTACAGTCTGTTAGGTACAGTCTGTTGGTTACAGTCTATTGGTTACAGTCTGTTTGGTACAGTCTGTTGGGTACAGTCTGTTGGGAACAGTCTATTGGTTACAGTCTGTTGGGTACAGTCTGTTGGGTACAGTCTATTGGTTACAGTCTGTTGGGTACAGTCTGTTGGGTACAGTCTGTTGGGTACAGTCTGTTGTTTACAGTCTGTTGGGGACAGTCTGTAGGGTACAGTCTATTGGTTACAGTCTGTTGGTTACAGTCTGTTGTTTACAGTCTGTTAGGTACAGTCTGTTGTTTACAGTCTGTTGTTTACAGTCTGTTGGGTACAGTCTGTTGGGTACAGTCTGTTGGTTACAGTCTGTTGGGTACAGTCTGTTTACAGTCTGTTGGGTACAGTCTGTTGGGTACAGTCTGTTGGGTACAGTCTGTTATTTACAGTCTGTTGGTAACAGTCTGTTGTTTACAGTCTGTTAGTTACAGTCTGTTGGGTACAGTCTGTTGGTTACAGTCTGTTGGTTACAGTCTGTTGGGTACAGTCTGTTGGGTACAGTCTGTTGGGTACAGTCTGTTGGGTACAGTCTATTGGTTACAGTCTGTTGGGTAAAGTCTGTTGGGTACAGTCTGTCGGTTACAGTCTGTTGGTTACCGTCTGTTGTTTACAGTCTGTTGGTTACAGTCTGTTGTTTACAGTCTGTTTGGTACAGTCTGTTGTTTACAGAATGATTGTTACAGTCTGTTGGGTACAGTCTGTTGGGTACAGTCTGTATTTTACAGTCTGTTGGGTACAGTCTGTTGGGTACAGTCTGTTGGGTACAGTCTGTTGGGTACAGCCTGTTGGGTACAGTCTGTTGGGTACAGTCTGTTGGGTACAGTCTGTTGGGTACAGTCTGTTGGGTACAGCCTGTTGGGTACAGTCTGTTGGTTACAGTCTGTTGTTTACAGTCTGTTGGGTACAGTCTGTTGTTTACAGTCTGTTGGGTACAGTCTGTTGGGTACAGTCTATTGGTTACAGTCTGTTGGTTACAGTCTGTTGTTTACAGTCTGTTAGGTACAGTCTGTTGGTTACAGTCTATTGGTTACAGTCTGTTTGGTACAGTCTGTTGGGTACAGTCTGTTGGGAACAGTCTATTGGTTACAGTCTGTTGGGTACAGTCTGTTAGGTACAGTCTGTTGGTTACAGTCTATTGGTTACAGTCTGTTTGGTACAGTCTGTTGGGTACAGTCTGTTGGGAACAGTCTATTGGTTACAGTCTGTTGGGTACAGTCTGTTGGGTACAGTCTGTTGGGTACAGTCTGTTGGGTACAGTATGTTGGGTAAAGTCTATTGGTTACTGTCTGTTGGGTACAGTCTGTTGGGTACAGTCTGTTGGTTACAGTCTGTTGGTTACAGTCTGTTGGGTACAGTCTGTTGTTTACAGTCTGTTGTTTACAGTCTGTTGGTTACCGTCTGTTGTTTACAGTCTGTTGGTTACAGTCTGTTGTTTACAGTCTGTTGGGTACAGTCTGTTGTTTACAGAATGATAGTTACAGTCTGTTGGGTACAGTCTGTTGGGTACAGACTGTATTTTACAGTCTGTTGGGTACAGTCTGTTGGGTACAGTCTGTTGGGTACAGCCTGTTGGGTACAGCCTGTTGGGTACAGTCTGTTGGGTACAGTCTGTTGGGTACAGCCTGTTGGGTACAGTCTGTTGGGTACAGTCTGTTGTTTAAAGTCTGTTTGTTACAGTCTGTTGTTTACAGTCTGTTGGGTACAGTCTGTTGGGTACTGTCTGTTGGGTACAGTCTGTTGTTTACAGTATGTTGTTTAAAGTCTGTTTGTTACAGTCTGTTGTTTACAGTCTGTTGGGTACAGTCTGTTGGGTACTGTCTGTTGGGTACAGTCTGTTGTTTACAGTATGTTGTTTAAAGTCTGTTGTTTACAGTCTGTTGGGTTCAGTCTGTTGGGTACAGTCTGTTGGGTACAGTCTATTGTTTACAGTCTGTTGGTTACAGTCTGCTGGGTACAGTCTGTTGGGTACAGTCTGTTGGGTACAGTCTGTTGTTTACAGTCTGTTGGGTACTGTCTATTGGTTACAGTCTGTTGGGTACAGTCTGTTGGGTACAGTCTGTTGGGTACAGTCTGTTGGGTACAGTCTATTGGTTACAGTCTGTTGGGTACAGTCTGTTGGGTACAGTCTGTTGGGTACAGTCTGTTGTTTACAGTCTGTTGGGGACAGTCTGTAGGGTACAGTCTATTGGTTACAGTCTGTTGGTTACAGTCTGTTGTTTACAGTCTGTTGTTTACAGTCTGTTGGGTACAGTCTGTTGGGTACAGTCTGTTGGTTACAGTCTGTTGGGTACAGTCTGTTTACAGTCTGTTGGGTACAGTCTGTTGGGTACAGTCTGTTGGGTACAGTCTGTTATTTACAGTCTGTTGGTAACAGTCTGTTGTTTACAGTCTGTTAGTTACAGTCTGTTGGGTACAGTCTGTTGGTTACAGTCTGTTGGTTACAGTCTGTTGGTTACAGTCTGTTGGGTACAGTCTGTTGGGTACAGTCTGTTGGGTACAGTCTGTTGGGTACAGTCTGTTGGTTACAGTCTGTTGCGTAAAGTCTGTTGGGTACAGTCTGTCGGTTACAGTCTGTTGGTTACCGTCTGTTGTTTACAGTCTGTTGGTTACAGTCTGTTGTTTACAGTCTGTTTGGTACAGTCTGTTGTTTACAGAATGATAGTTACAGTCTGTTGGGTACAGTCTGTTGGGTACAGTCTGTATTTTACAGTCTGTTGGGTACAGTCTGTTGGGTACAGTCTGTTGGGTACAGTCTGTTGGGTACAGCCTGTTGGGTACAGTCTGTTGGGTACAGTCTGTTGGGTACAGTCTGTTGGGTACAGCCTGTTGGGTACAGTCTGTTGGGTACAGTCTGTTGGGTACAGCCTGTTGGGTACAGTCTGTTGGTTACAGTCTGTTGTTTACAGTCTGTTGGGTACAGTCTGTTGTTTACAGTCTGTTGGGTACAGTCTGTTGGGTACAGTCTATTGGTTACAGTCTGTTGGTTACAGTCTGTTGTTTACAGTCTGTTAGGTACAGTCTGTTGGTTACAGTCTATTGGTTACAGTCTGTTTGGTACAGTCTGTTGGGTACAGTCTGTTGGGAACAGTCTATTGGTTACAGTCTGTTGGGTACAGTCTGTTGGGTACAGTCTGTTGGGTACAGTCTGTTGGGTACAGTCTGTTGGGTAAAGTCTATTGGTTACTGTCTGTTGGGTACAGTCTGTTGGTTACAGTCTGTTGGTTACAGTCTGTTGGGTACAGTCTGTTGTTTACAGTCTGTTGTTTACAGTCTGTTGGTTACCGTCTGTTGTTTACAGTCTGTTGGTTACAGTCTGTTGTTTACAGTCTGTTGGGTACAGTCTGTTGTTTACAGAATGATAGTTACAGTCTGTTGGGTACAGTCTGTTGGGTACAGACTGTATTTTACAGTCTGTTGGGTACAGTCTGTTGGGTACAGTCTGTTGGGTACAGCCTGTTGGGTACAGCCTGTTGGGTACAGTCTGTTGGGTACAGTCTGTTGGGTACAGTCTGTTGGGTACAGCCTGTTGGGTACAGTCTGTTGGGTACAGTCTGTTGTTTAAAGTCTGTTTGTTACAGTCTGTTGTTTACAGTCTGTTGGGTACAGTCTGTTGGGTACTGTCTGTTGGGTACAGTCTTTTGGCTACAGTCTGTTGGTTACAGTCTGTTGGGAACAGTCTGTTGGGTACAGTCTGTTGGGTACAGTCTGTTGTTTACAGTCTGTTGGGTACAGTCTGTTGGGTACAGTCTGTTGTTTACAGTCTGTTGGGTAAAGTCTATTGGTTAGTCTGTTGGGTACAGTCTGTATTTTACAGTCTGTTGTTTACAGTCTGTTGGTTACAGTCTGTTGTTTACAGTCTGTTGTTTACAGAATGTTGGTTACAGTCTGTTGGGTACAGTCTGTTGGGTACAGTCTGTATTTTACAGTCTGTTGGGTACAGTCTATTGGTTACAGTCTGTTGGGTACAGTCTGTTGGGTACAGTCTGTTGGGTACAGTCTATTGGTTACAGTCTGTTGGTTACAGTCTGTTGGTTACAGTCTGGTGGGTACAGTCTGGTGGGTACAGTCTGTTGGGTACAGTCTGTTGTTTACAGTCTGTTGGGTACAGTCTGTTGGGTACAGTCTGTTGTTTACAGTCTGTTGGGTAAAGTCTATTGGTTAGTCTGTTGGGTACAGTCTGTATTTTACAGTCTGTTGTTTACAGTCTGTTGGTTACAGTCTGTTGTTTACAGTCTGTTGTTTACAGTCTGTTGTTTACAGAATGTTGGTTACAGTCTGTTGGGTACAGTCTGTTGGGTACAGTCTGTATTTTACAGTCTGTTGGGTACAGTCTATTGGTTACAGTCTGTTGGGTACAGTCTGTTGGGTACAGCCTGTTGGGTACAGTCTGTTGGGTACAGTCTATTGCTTACAGTCTGTTGGTTACAGTCTGTTGGTTACAGTCTGGTGGGTACAGTCTGTTGGGTACAGTCTGTTGTTTACAGTCTGTTGGGTACAGTCTGTTGGGTTCAGTCTGTTGGGTACAGTCTGTTGGGTACAGTCTATTGTTTACAGTCTGTTGGTTACAGTCTGCTGGGTACAGTCTGTTGGGTACAGTCTGTTGGGTACAGTCTGTTGTTTACAGTCTGTTGGTTACAGTCTGTTGGGTACAGTCTGTATTTTACAGTCTGTTGGGTACTGTCTATTGGTTACAGTCTGTTGGGTACAGTCTGTTGGGTACAGTCTGTTGGGTACAGTCTATTGGTTACAGTCTGTTGGGTACAGTCTGTTGGGTACAGTCTGTTGGGTACAGTCTGTTGTTTACAGTCTGTTGGGGACAGTCTGTTGGGTACAGTCTATTGGTTACAGTCTGTTGGTTACAGTCTGTTGGGTAAAGTCTATTGGTTAGTCTGTTGGGTACAGTCTGTATTTTACAGTCTGTTGTTTACAGTCTGTTGGTTACAGTCTGTTGTTTACAGTCTGTTGTTTACAGTCTGTTGTTTACAGAATGTTGGTTACAGTCTGTTGGGTACAGTCTGTTGGGTACAGTCTGTATTTTACAGTCTGTTGGGTACAGTCTATTGGTTACAGTCTGTTGGGTACAGTCTGTTGGGTACAGTCTGTTGGGTACAGTCTGTTGGGTACAGTCTATTGCTTACAGTCTGTTGGTTACAGTCTGTTGGTTACAGTCTGGTGGGTACAGTCTATTGGTTACAGTCTGTTGGGTACAGTCTGTTGGGTACAGTCTGTTGGGTACAGTCTATTGCTTACAGTCTGTTGGTTACAGTCTGTTGGTTACAGTCTGGTGGGTACAGTCTGGTGGGTACAGTCTGTTGGGTACAGTCTGTTGTTTACAGTCTGTTGGGTACAGTCTGTTGGGTACAGTCTGTTGTTTACAGTCTGTTGGGTAAAGTCTATTGGTTAGTCTGTTGGGTACAGTCTGTATTTTACAGTCTGTTGTTTACAGTCTGTTGGTTACAGTCTGTTGTTTACAGTCTGTTGTTTACAGTCTGTTGTTTACAGAATGTTGGTTACAGTCTGTTGGGTACAGTCTGTTGGGTACAGTCTGTATTTTACAGTCTGTTGGGTACAGTCTATTGGTTACAGTCTGTTGGGTACAGTCTGTTGGGTACAGTCTGTTGGGTACAGTCTGTTGGGTACAGTCTATTGCTTACAGTCTGTTGGTTACAGTCTGTTGGTTACAGTCTGGTGGGTACAGTCTGTTGGGTACAGTCTGTTGTTTACAGTCTGTTGGGTACAGTCTGTTGGGTTCAGTCTGTTGGGTACAGTCTGTTGGGTACAGTCTATTGTTTACAGTCTGTTGGTTACAGTCTGCTGGGTACAGTCTGTTGGGTACAGTCTGTTGGGTACAGTCTGTTGTTTACAGTCTGTTGGTTACAGTCTGTTGGGTACAGTCTGTATTTTACAGTCTGTTGGGTACTGTCTATTGGTTACAGTCTGTTGGGTACAGTCTGTTGGGTACAGTCTGTTGGGTACAGTCTGTTGGGTACAGTCTATTGGTTACAGTCTGTTGGGTACAGTCTGTTGGGTACAGTCTGTTGGGTACAGTCTGTTGTTTACAGTCTGTTGGGGACAGTCTGTAGGGTACAGTCTATTGGTTACAGTCTGTTGGTTACAGTCTGTTGGGTAAAGTCTATTGGTTAGTCTGTTGGGTACAGTCTGTATTTTACAGTCTGTTGTTTACAGTCTGTTGGTTACAGTCTGTTGTTTACAGTCTGTTGTTTACAGTCTGTTGTTTACAGAATGTTGGTTACAGTCTGTTGGGTACAGTCTGTTGGGTACAGTCTGTATTTTACAGTCTGTTGGGTACAGTCTATTGGTTACAGTCTGTTGGGTACAGTCTGTTGGGTACAGTCTGTTGGGTACAGTCTGTTGGGTACAGTCTATTGCTTACAGTCTGTTGGTTACAGTCTGTTGGTTACAGTCTGGTGGGTACAGTCTGTTGGGTACAGTCTGTTGTTTACAGTCTGTTGGGTACAGTCTGTTGGGTTCAGTCTGTTGGGTACAGTCTGTTGGGTACAGTCTATTGTTTACAGTCTGTTGGTTACAGTCTGCTGGGTACAGTCTGTTGGGTACAGTCTGTTGGGTACAGTCTGTTGTTTACAGTCTGTTGGTTACAGTCTGTTGGGTACAGTCTGTATTTTACAGTCTGTTGGGTACTGTCTATTGGTTACAGTCTGTTGGGTACAGTCTGTTGGGTACAGTCTGTTGGGTACAGTCTGTTGGGTACAGTCTATTGGTTACAGTCTGTTGGGTACAGTCTGTTGGGTACAGTCTGTTGGGTACAGTCTGTTGTTTACAGTCTGTTGGGGACAGTCTGTAGGGTACAGTCTATTGGTTACAGTCTGTTGGTTACAGTCTGTTGTTTACAGTCTGTTAGGTACAGTCTGTTGTTTACAGTCTGTTGTTTACAGTCTGTTGGGTACAGTCTGTTGGGTACAGTCTGTTGGTTACAGTCTGTTGGGTACAGTCTGTTTACAGTCTGTTGGGTACAGTCTGTTGGGTACAGTCTGTTGGGTACAGTCTGTTATTTACAGTCTGTTGTTTACAGTCTGTTGTTTACAGTCTGTTGTTTACAGTCTGTTGTTTACAGTCTGTTGGGTTCAGTCTGTTGGGTACAGTCTGTTGGGTACAGTCTATTGTTTACAGTCTGTTGGGTAC
This sequence comes from Salmo salar, assembly GCF_905237065.1. Taxonomy (NCBI): domain Eukaryota; kingdom Metazoa; phylum Chordata; class Actinopteri; order Salmoniformes; family Salmonidae; genus Salmo; species Salmo salar. The sequence goes on from NC_059452.1 coordinate 42,764,510, forward strand.
AGTCTATTGGGTACAGTCTGTTGTTTACAGTCTGTTGTTTACAGTCTGTTGAGTACAGTCTGTTGTTTACAGTCTGTTGTTTACAGTCTGTTGTTTACAGTCTGTTGGGTACAGTGTGTTGTTTACAGTCTGTTGGGTACAGTCTGTTGGGTACAGTCTGTTGGGTAAAGTCTATTGGTTACAGTCTGTTGGGTACAGTCTGTTGGGTACAGTCTGTTGGGTACAGTTTTTGGGTACAGTCTATTGCTTACAGTCTGTTGGTTACAGTCTGTTGGTTACAGTCTGGTGGGTACAGTCTGTTGGGTACAGTCTGTTGTTTACAGTCTGTTTGGTACAGTCTGTTGTTTACAGTCTGTTGGGTACAGTCTGTTGGGTACAGTCTGTTGTTTACAGTCTGTTGTTTACAGTCTGTTGGGTACAGTCTGTTGTTTACAGTCTGTTGGGTACAGTCTGTTGGGTACAGTCTGTTGTTTACAGTATGTTGTTTAAAGTCTGTTGTTTACAGTCTGTTGGGTTCAGTCTGTTGGGTACAGTCTGTTGGGTACAGTCTATTGTTTACAGTCTGTTGGTTACAGTCTGCTGGGTACAGTCTGTTGGGTACAGTCTGTTGGGTACAGTCTGTTGTTTACAGTCTGTTGGGTACTGTCTATTGGTTACAGTCTGTTGGGTACAGTCTGTTGGGTACAGTCTGTTGGGTACAGTCTGTTGGGTACAGTCTATTGGTTACAGTCTGTTGGGTACAGTCTGTTGGGTACAGTCTGTTGGGTACAGTCTGTTGTTTACAGTCTGTTGGGGACAGTCTGTAGGGTACAGTCTATTGGTTACAGTCTGTTGGTTACAGTCTGTTGTTTACAGTCTGTTGTTTACAGTCTGTTGGGTACAGTCTGTTGGGTACAGTCTGTTGGTTACAGTCTGTTGGGTACAGTCTGTTTACAGTCTGTTGGGTACAGTCTGTTGGGTACAGTCTGTTGGGTACAGTCTGTTATTTACAGTCTGTTGGTAACAGTCTGTTGTTTACAGTCTGTTAGTTACAGTCTGTTGGGTACAGTCTGTTGGTTACAGTCTGTTGGTTACAGTCTGTTGGTTACAGTCTGTTGGGTACAGTCTGTTGGGTACAGTCTGTTGGGTACAGTCTGTTGGGTACAGTCTATTGGTTACAGTCTGTTGCGTAAAGTCTGTTGGGTACAGTCTGTCGGTTACAGTCTGTTGGTTACCGTCTGTTGTTTACAGTCTGTTGGTTACAGTCTGTTGTTTACAGTCTGTTTGGTACAGTCTGTTGTTTACAGAATGATAGTTACAGTCTGTTGGGTACAGTCTGTTGGGTACAGTCTGTATTTTACAGTCTGTTGGGTACAGTCTGTTGGGTACAGTCTGTTGGGTACAGCCTGTTGGGTACAGTCTGTTGGGTACAGTCTGTTGGGTACAGTCTGTTGGGTACAGTCTGTTGGGTACAGCCTGTTGGGTACAGTCTGTTGGGTACAGTCTGTTGGGTACAGCCTGTTGGGTACAGTCTGTTGGTTACAGTCTGTTGTTTACAGTCTGTTGGGTACAGTCTGTTGTTTACAGTCTGTTGGGTACAGTCTGTTGGGTACAGTCTATTGGTTACAGTCTGTTGGTTACAGTCTGTTGTTTACAGTCTGTTAGGTACAGTCTGTTGGTTACAGTCTATTGGTTACAGTCTGTTTGGTACAGTCTGTTGGGTACAGTCTGTTGGGAACAGTCTATTGGTTACAGTCTGTTGGGTACAGTCTGTTAGGTACAGTCTGTTGGTTACAGTCTATTGGTTACAGTCTGTTTGGTACAGTCTGTTGGGTACAGTCTGTTGGGAACAGTCTATTGGTTACAGTCTGTTGGGTACAGTCTGTTGGGTACAGTCTGTTGGGTACAGTCTGTTGGGTACAGTCTGTTGGGTAAAGTCTATTGGTTACTGTCTGTTGGGTACAGTCTGTTGGTTACAGTCTGTTGGTTACAGTCTGTTGGGTACAGTCTGCTGTTTACAGTCTGTTGTTTACAGTCTGTTGGTTACCGTCTGTTGTTTACAGTCTGTTGGTTACAGTCTGTTGTTTACAGTCTGTTGGGTACAGTCTGTTGTTTACAGAATGATAGTTACAGTCTGTTGGGTACAGTCTGTTGGGTACAGCCTGTTGGGTACAGCCTGTTGGGTACAGTCTGTTGGGTACAGTCTGTTGGGTACAGTCTGTTGGGTACAGCCTGTTGGGTACAGTCTGTTGGGTACAGTCTGTTGTTTAAAGTCTGTTTGTTACAGTCTGTTGTTTACAGTCTGTTGGGTACAGTCTGTTGGGTACTGTCTGTTGGGTACAGTCTTTTGGCTACAGTCTGTTGGTTACAGTCTGTTGGGAACAGTCTGTTGGGTACAGTCTGTTGGGTACAGTCTGTTGTTTACAGTCTGTTGGGTACAGTCTGTTGGGTACAGTCTGTTGTTTACAGTCTGTTGGGTAAAGTCTATTGGTTAGTCTGTTGGGTACAGTCTGTATTTTACAGTCTGTTGTTTACAGTCTGTTGGTTACAGTCTGTTGTTTACAGTCTGTTGTTTACAGAATGTTGGTTACAGTCTGTTGGGTACAGTCTGTTGGGTACAGTCTGTATTTTACAGTCTGTTGGGTACAGTCTATTGGTTACAGTCTGTTGGGTACAGTCTGTTGGGTACAGTCTGTTGGGTACAGTCTATTGCTTACAGTCTGTTGGTTACAGTCTGTTGGTTACAGTCTGGTGGGTACAGTCTGGTGGGTACAGTCTGTTGGGTACAGTCTGTTGTTTACAGTCTGTTGGGTACAGTCTGTTGGGTACAGTCTGTTGTTTACAGTCTGTTGGGTAAAGTCTATTGGTTAGTCTGTTGGGTACAGTCTGTATTTTACAGTCTGTTGTTTACAGTCTGTTGGTTACAGTCTGTTGTTTACAGTCTGTTGTTTACAGTCTGTTGTTTACAGAATGTTGGTTACAGTCTGTTGGGTACAGTCTGTTGGGTACAGTCTGTATTTTACAGTCTGTTGGGTACAGTCTATTTGTTACAGTCTGTTGGGTACAGTCTGTTGGGTACAGTCTGTTGGGTACAGTCTGTTGGGTACAGTCTATTGCTTACAGTCTGTTGGTTACAGTCTGTTGGTTACAGTCTGGTGGGTACAGTCTGTTGGGTACAGTCTGTTGTTTACAGTCTGTTGGGTACAGTCTGTTGGGTTCAGTCTGTTGGGTACAGTCTGTTGGGTACAGTCTATTGTTTACAGTCTGTTGGTTACAGTCTGCTGGGTACAGTCTGTTGGGTACAGTCTGTTGGGTACAGTCTGTTGTTTACAGTCTGTTGGTTACAGTCTGTTGGGTACAGTCTGTATTTTACAGTCTGTTGGGTACTGTCTATTGGTTACAGTCTGTTGGGTACAGTCTGTTGGGTACAGTCTGTTGGGTACAGTCTGTTGGGTACAGTCTATTGGTTACAGTCTGTTGGGTACAGTCTGTTGGGTACAGTCTGTTGGGTACAGTCTGTTGTTTACAGTCTGTTGGGGACAGTCTGTAGGGTACAGTCTATTGGTTACAGTCTGTTGGTTACAGTCTGTTGTTTACAGTCTGTTAGGTACAGTCTGTTGTTTACAGTCTGTTGTTTACAGTCTGTTGGGTACAGTCTGTTGGGTACAGTCTGTTGGTTACAGTCTGTTGGGTACAGTCTGTTTACAGTCTGTTGGGTACAGTCTGTTGGGTACAGTCTGTTGGGTACAGTCTGTTATTTACAGTCTGTTGGTAACAGTCTGTTGTTTACAGTCTGTTAGTTACAGTCTGTTGGGTACAGTCTGTTGGTTACAGTCTGTTGGTTACAGTCTGTTGGGTACAGTCTGTTGGGTACAGTCTGTTGGGTACAGTCTGTTGGGTACAGTCTATTGGTTACAGTCTGTTGGGTAAAGTCTGTTGGGTACAGTCTGTCGGTTACAGTCTGTTGGTTACCGTCTGTTGTTTACAGTCTGTTGGTTACAGTCTGTTGTTTACAGTCTGTTTGGTACAGTCTGTTGTTTACAGAATGATTGTTACAGTCTGTTGGGTACAGTCTGTTGGGTACAGTCTGTATTTTACAGTCTGTTGGGTACAGTCTGTTGGGTACAGTCTGTTGGGTACAGCCTGTTGGGTACAGTCTGTTGGGTACAGTCTGTTGGGTACAGTCTGTTGGGTACAGTCTGTTGGGTACAGCCTGTTGGGTACAGTCTGTTGGTTACAGTCTGTTGTTTACAGTCTGTTGGGTACAGTCTGTTGTTTACAGTCTGTTGGGTACAGTCTGTTGGGTACAGTCTATTGGTTACAGTCTGTTGGTTACAGTCTGTTGTTTACAGTCTGTTAGGTACAGTCTGTTGGTTACAGTCTATTGGTTACAGTCTGTTTGGTACAGTCTGTTGGGTACAGTCTGTTGGGAACAGTCTATTGGTTACAGTCTGTTGGGTACAGTCTGTTGGGTACAGTCTATTGGTTACAGTCTGTTGGGTACAGTCTGTTGGGTACAGTCTGTTGGGTACAGTCTGTTGTTTACAGTCTGTTGGGGACAGTCTGTAGGGTACAGTCTATTGGTTACAGTCTGTTGGTTACAGTCTGTTGTTTACAGTCTGTTAGGTACAGTCTGTTGTTTACAGTCTGTTGTTTACAGTCTGTTGGGTACAGTCTGTTGGGTACAGTCTGTTGGTTACAGTCTGTTGGGTACAGTCTGTTTACAGTCTGTTGGGTACAGTCTGTTGGGTACAGTCTGTTGGGTACAGTCTGTTATTTACAGTCTGTTGGTAACAGTCTGTTGTTTACAGTCTGTTAGTTACAGTCTGTTGGGTACAGTCTGTTGGTTACAGTCTGTTGGTTACAGTCTGTTGGGTACAGTCTGTTGGGTACAGTCTGTTGGGTACAGTCTGTTGGGTACAGTCTATTGGTTACAGTCTGTTGGGTAAAGTCTGTTGGGTACAGTCTGTCGGTTACAGTCTGTTGGTTACCGTCTGTTGTTTACAGTCTGTTGGTTACAGTCTGTTGTTTACAGTCTGTTTGGTACAGTCTGTTGTTTACAGAATGATTGTTACAGTCTGTTGGGTACAGTCTGTTGGGTACAGTCTGTATTTTACAGTCTGTTGGGTACAGTCTGTTGGGTACAGTCTGTTGGGTACAGTCTGTTGGGTACAGCCTGTTGGGTACAGTCTGTTGGGTACAGTCTGTTGGGTACAGTCTGTTGGGTACAGTCTGTTGGGTACAGCCTGTTGGGTACAGTCTGTTGGTTACAGTCTGTTGTTTACAGTCTGTTGGGTACAGTCTGTTGTTTACAGTCTGTTGGGTACAGTCTGTTGGGTACAGTCTATTGGTTACAGTCTGTTGGTTACAGTCTGTTGTTTACAGTCTGTTAGGTACAGTCTGTTGGTTACAGTCTATTGGTTACAGTCTGTTTGGTACAGTCTGTTGGGTACAGTCTGTTGGGAACAGTCTATTGGTTACAGTCTGTTGGGTACAGTCTGTTAGGTACAGTCTGTTGGTTACAGTCTATTGGTTACAGTCTGTTTGGTACAGTCTGTTGGGTACAGTCTGTTGGGAACAGTCTATTGGTTACAGTCTGTTGGGTACAGTCTGTTGGGTACAGTCTGTTGGGTACAGTCTGTTGGGTACAGTATGTTGGGTAAAGTCTATTGGTTACTGTCTGTTGGGTACAGTCTGTTGGGTACAGTCTGTTGGTTACAGTCTGTTGGTTACAGTCTGTTGGGTACAGTCTGTTGTTTACAGTCTGTTGTTTACAGTCTGTTGGTTACCGTCTGTTGTTTACAGTCTGTTGGTTACAGTCTGTTGTTTACAGTCTGTTGGGTACAGTCTGTTGTTTACAGAATGATAGTTACAGTCTGTTGGGTACAGTCTGTTGGGTACAGACTGTATTTTACAGTCTGTTGGGTACAGTCTGTTGGGTACAGTCTGTTGGGTACAGCCTGTTGGGTACAGCCTGTTGGGTACAGTCTGTTGGGTACAGTCTGTTGGGTACAGCCTGTTGGGTACAGTCTGTTGGGTACAGTCTGTTGTTTAAAGTCTGTTTGTTACAGTCTGTTGTTTACAGTCTGTTGGGTACAGTCTGTTGGGTACTGTCTGTTGGGTACAGTCTTTTGGCTACAGTCTGTTGGTTACAGTCTGTTGGGAACAGTCTGTTGGGTACAGTCTGTTGGGTACAGTCTGTTGTTTACAGTCTGTTGGGTACAGTCTGTTGGGTACAGTCTGTTGTTTACAGTCTGTTGGGTAAAGTCTATTGGTTAGTCTGTTGGGTACAGTCTGTATTTTACAGTCTGTTGTTTACAGTCTGTTGGTTACAGTCTGTTGTTTACAGTCTGTTGTTTACAGAATGTTGGTTACAGTCTGTTGGGTACAGTCTGTTGTGTACAGTCTGTATTTTACAGTCTGTTGGGTACAGTCTTTTGGTTACAGTCTGTTGGGTACAGTCTGTTGGGTACAGTCTGTTGGGTACAGTCTGTTGGGTACAGTCTATTGCTTACAGTCTGTTGGTTACAGTCTGTTGGTTACAGTCTGGTGGGTACAGTCTGGTGGGTACAGTCTGTTGGGTACAGTCTGTTGTTTACAGTCTGTTGGGTACACTCTGTTGGGTACAGTCTGTTGTTTACAGTCTGTTGGGTAAAGTCTATTGGTTAGTCTGTTGGGTACAGTCTGTATTTTACAGTCTGTTGTTTACAGTCTGTTGGTTACAGTCTGTTGGTTACAGTCTGTTGGTTACAGTCTGGTGGGTACAGTCTGTTGGGTACAGTCTGTTGTTTACAGTCTGTTGGGTACAGTCTGTTGTTTGCAGTCTGTTGGGTACAGTCTGTTGGGTACAGTCTGTTGTTTACAGTCTGTTGTTTACAGTCTGTTGTTTACAGTCTGTTGGGTACAGTCTGTTGTTTACAGTCTGTTGGGTACAGTCTGTTGGGTACAGTCTGTTGTTTACAGTCTGTTGTTTACAGTCTGTTGTTTACAGTCTGTTGGGTTCAGTCTGTTGGGTACAGTCTATTGGTTACAGTCTGTTGGGTACAGTCTGTTGGGTACAGTCTGTTGGGTACAGTCTGTTGTTTACAGTCTGTTGGGGACAGTCTGTAGGGTACAGTCTATTGGTTACAGTCTGTTGGTTACAGTCTGTTGTTTACAGTCTGTTAGGTACAGTCTGTTGTTTACAGTCTGTTGTTTACAGTCTGTTGGGTACAGTCTGTTGGTTACAGTCTGTTGGGTACAGTCTGTTTACAGTCTGTTGGGTACAGTCTGTTGGGTACAGTCTGTTGGGTACAGTCTGTTGGTTACAGTCTGTTGTTTACAGTCTGTTAGTTACAGTCTGTTGGGTACAGTCTGTTGGTTACAGTCTGTTGGTTACAGTCTGTTGGGTACAGTCTGTTTACAGTCTGTTGGGTACAGTCTGTTGGGTACAGTCTGTTGGGTACAGTCTGTTGGGTACAGTCTGTTGGGTAAAGTCTATTGGTTACAGTCTGTTGGGTAAAGTCTGTTGGGTACAGTCTGTCGGTTACAGTCTGTTGGTTACTGTCTGTTGTTTACAGTCTGTTGGTTACAGTCTGTTGTTTACAGTCTGTTTGGTACAGTCTGTTGTTTACAGAATGATAGTTACAGTCTGTTGGGTACAGTCTGTTGGGAACAGTCTGTATTTTACAGTCTGTTGGGTACAGTCTGTTGGGTACAGTCTGTTGGGTACAGCCTGTTGGGTACAGTCTGTTGGGTACAGTCTGTTGGGTACAGTCTGTTGGGTACAGTCTGTTGGGTACAGCCTGTTGGGTACATTCTGTTGGTTACAGTCTGTTGTTTACAGTCTGTTGGGTACAGTCTGTTGTTTACAGTCTGTTGGGTACAGTCTGTTGGGTACAGTCTATTGGTTACAGTCTGTTGGTTACAGTCTGTTGTTTACAGTCTGTTAGGTACAGTCTGTTGGTTACAGTCTATTGGTTACAGTCTGTTTGGTACAGTCTGTTGGGTACAGTCTGTTGGGAACAGTCTATTGGTTACAGTCTGTTGGGTACAGTCTGTTAGGTACAGTCTGTTGGTTACAGTCTATTGGTTACAGTCTGTTTGGTACAGTCTGTTGGGTACAGTCTGTTGGGAACAGTCTATTGGTTACAGTCTGTTGGGTACAGTCTGTTGGGTACAGTCTGTTGGGTACAGTCTGTTGGGTAAAGTCTATTGGTTACTGTCTGTTGGGTACAGTCTGTTGGGTACAGTCTGTTGGTTACAGTCTGTTGGTTACAGTCTGTTGGGTACAGTCTGTTGTTTACAGTCTGTTGTTTACAGTCTGTTGGTTACCGTCTGTTGTTTACAGTCTGTTGGTTACAGTCTGTTGTTTACAGTCTGTTGTTTACAGTCTGTTGGGTAAAGTCTATTGGTTAGTCTGTTGGGTACAGTCTGTATTTTACAGTCTGTTGTTTACAGTCGGTTGGTTACAGTCTGTTGTTTACAGTCTGTTGTTTACAGTCTGTTGTTTACAGAATGTTGTTTACAGAATGTTGGTTACAGTCTGTTGGGTACAGTCTGTTGGGTACAGTCTGTATTTTACAGTCTGTTGGTTACAGTCTGTTGGGTACAGTCTGTTGGGTACAGTCTGTTGGGTACAGTCTATTGCTTACAGTCTGTTGGTTACAGTCTGTTGGTTACAGTCTGGTGGGTACAGTCTGTTGGGTACAGTCTGTTGTTTACAGTCTGTTGGGTACAGTCTGTTGTTTACAGTCTGTTGGGTACAGTCTGTTGTTTACAGTCTGTTGTTTACAGTCTGTTGGGTACAGTCTGTTGGGTACAGTCTGTTGTTTACAGTCTGTTGGGTACAGTCTATTGGTTACAGTCTGTTGGGTACAGTCTGTTGGGTACAGTCTGTTGGGTACAGTCTGTTGTTTACAGTCTGTTGGGGACAGTCTGTAGGGTACAGTCTATTGGTTACAGTCTGTTGGTTACAGTCTGTTGTTTACAGTCTGTTAGCTACAGTCTGTTGTTTACAGTCTGTTGTTTACAGTCTGTTGGGTACAGTCTGTTGGGTACAGTCTGTTGGTTACAGTCTGTTGGGTACAGTCTGTTTACAGTCTGTTGGGTACAGTCTGTTGGGTACAGTCTGTTGGGTACAGTCTGTTATTTACAGTCTGTTGGTTACAGTCTGTTGTTTACAGTCTGTTAGTTACAGTCTGTTGGGTACAGTCTGTTGGTTACAGTCTGTTGGTTACAGTCTGTTGGGTACAGTCTGTTTACAGTCTGTTGGGTACAGTCTGTTGGGTACAGTCTGTTGGGTACAGTCTGTTGGGTAAAGTCTATTGGTTACAGTCTGTTGGGTAAAGTCTGTTGGGTACAGTCTGTCGGTTACAGTCTGTTGGTTACCGTCTGTTGTTTACAGTCTGTTGGTTACAGTCTGTTGTTTACAGTCTGTTTGGTACAGTGTGTTGTTTACAGAATGATAGTTACAGTCTGTTGGGTACAGTCTGTTGGGTACAGTCTGTATTTTACAGTCTGTTGGGTACAGTCTGTTGGGTACAGTCTGTTGGGTACAGTCTGTTGGGTACAGTCTGTTGGGTACAGTCTGTTGGGTACAGTCTGTTGGGTACAGTCTGTTGGGTACAGTCTGTTGGGTACAGTCTGTTGGGTACAGCCTGTTGGGTACAGTCTGTTGGTTACAGTCTGTTGTTTACAGTCTGTTGGGTACAGTCTGTTGTTTACAGTCTGTTGGGTACAGTCTGTTGGGTACAGTCTATTGGTTACAGTCTGTTGGTTACAGTCTGTTGTTTACAGTCTGTTAGGTACAGTCTGTTGGTTACAGTCTATTGGTTACAGTCTGTTTGGTACAGTCTGTTGGGTACAGTCTGTTGGGTACAGTCTATTGGTTACAGTCTGTTGGGTACAGTCTGTTAGGTACAGTCTGTTGGTTACAGTCTATTGGTTACAGTCTGTTTGGTACAGTCTGTTGGGTACAGTCTGTTGGGAACAGTCTATTGGTTACGGTCTGTTGGGTACAGTCTGTTGGGTACAGTCTGTTGGGTACAGTCTGTTGGGTACAGTCTGTTGGGTAAAGTCTATTGGTTACTGTCTGTTGGGTACAGTCTGTTGGGTACAGTCTGTTGGTTACAGTCTGTTGGTTACAGTCTGTTGGGTACAGTCTGTTGTTTACAGTCTGTTGTTTACAGTCTGTTGGTTACCGTCTGTTGTTTACAGTCTGTTGGTTACAGTCTGTTGTTTACAGTCTGTTGGGTACAGTCTGTTTGGTACAGTCTGTTGGGTACAGTCTGTTGGGTACAGTCTATTGGTTACAGTCTGTTGGGTACATTCTGTTAGGTACAGTCTGTTGGTTACAGTCTATTGGTTACAGTCTGTTTGGTACAGTCTGTTGGGTACAGTCTGTTGGGAACAGTCTATTGGTTACAGTCTGTTGGGTACAGTCTGTTGGGTACAGTCTGTTGGGTACAGTCTGTTGGGTACAGTCTGTTGGGTAAAGTCTATTGGTTACTGTCTGTTGGGTACAGTCTGTTGGGTACAGTCTGTTGGTTACAGTCTGTTGGTTACAGTCTGTTGGGTACAGTCTGTTGTTTACAGTCTGTTGTTTACAGTCTGTTGGTTACCGTCTGTTGTTTACAGTCTGTTGGTTACAGTCTGTTGTTTACAGTCTGTTGGGTACAGTCTGTTGTTTACAGAATGATAGTTACAGTCTGTTGGGTACAGTCTGTTGGGTACAGTCTGTATTTTACAGTCTGTTGGGTACAGTCTGTTGGGTACAGTCTGTTGGGTACAGTCTGTTGGGTACAGTCTGTTGGGTACAGCCTGTTGGGTACAGTCTGTTGGGTACAGTCTGTTGTTTAAAGTCTGTTTGTTACAGTCTGTTGTTTACAGTCTGTTGGGTACAGTCTGTTGGGTACTGTCTGTTGGGTACAGTCTATTGGCTACAGTCTGTTGGTTACAGTCTGTTGGGAACAGTCTGTTGGGTACAGTCTGTTGTTTACAGTCTGTTGGGTACAGTCTGTTGGGTACAGTCTGTTGTTTACAGTCTGTTGGGTAAAGTCTATTGGTTAGTCTGTTGGGTACAGTCTGTATTTTACAGTCTGTTGTTTACAGTCTGTTGGTTACAGTCTGTTGTTTACAGTCTGTTGTTTACAGTCTGTTGTTTACAGAATGTTGGTTACAGTCTGTTGGGTACAGTCTGTTGGGTACAGTCTGTATTTTACAGTCTGTTGGGTACAGTCTATTGGTTACAGTCTGTTGGGTACAGTCTGTTGGGTACAGTCTGTTGGGTACAGTCTGTTGGGTACAGTCTATTGCTTACAGTCTGTTCGTTACAGTCTGTTGGTTACAGTCTGGTGGGTACAGTCTGTTGGGTACAGTCTGTTGTTTACAGTCTGTTGGGTACAGTCTGTTGGGTACAGTCTGTTGTTTACAGTCTGTTGGGTAAAGTCTATTGGTTAGTCTGTTGGGTACAGTCTGTATTTTACAGTCTGTTGTTTACAGTCTGTTGGTTACAGTCTGTTGTTTACAGTCTGTTGTTTACAGTCTGTTGTTTACAGAATGTTGGTTACAGTCTGTTGGGTACAGTCTGTTGGGTACAGTCTATTGCTTACAGTCTGTTGGTTACAGTCTGTTGGTTACAGTCTGGTGGGTACAGTCTGTTGGGTACAGTCTGTTGTTTACAGTCTGTTGGGTACAGTCTGTTGTTTACAGTCTGTTGGGTACAGTCTGTTGGGTACAGTCTGTTGTTTACAGTCTGTTGTTTACAGTCTGTTGGGTACAGTCTGTTGTTTACAGTCTGTTGGGTACAGTCTGTTGGGTACAGTCTGTTGTTTACAGTCTGTTGTTTACAGTCTGTTGTTTACAGTCTGTTGGGTTCAGTCTGTTGGGTACAGTCTGTTGGGTACAGTCTATTGTTTACAGTCTGTTGGGAACAGTCTGTTGGGTACAGTCTGTTGGGTACAGTCTGTTGGGTACAGCTGTTGTTTACAGTCTGTTGGTTACAGTCTGTTGGGTACAGTCTGTATTTTACAGTCTGTTGGGTACAGTCTATTGGTTACAGTCTGTTGGTTACAGTCTGTTGGGTACAGTCTGTTGGGTACAGTCTGTTGGGTACAGTCTATTGGTTACAGTCTGTTGGGTACAGTCTGTTGGGTACAGTCTGTTGGGTACAGTCTGTTTTTTACAGTCAGTTGGGGACAGTCTGTAGGGTACAGTCTGTTGTTACAGTCTGTTGTTTACAGTCTGTTGGGTACAGTCTGTTGGGTACAGTGGGTACAGTCTGTTGGGTTCAGTCTGTTGGGTACAGTGTGTTGGTTACAGTCTGTTGGGTAGAGTCTATTGGGTACTGTCTGTTGTTTACAGTCTGTTGGGTACAGTCTGTTGTTTACAGTCTGTTGGGTACAGTCTATTGGGTACAGTCTGTTGTTTACAGTCTGTTGTTTACAGTCTGTTGGGTACAGTCTGTTGGTTACAGTCTGTTGGGTAGAGTCTATTGGGTACTGTCTGTTGTTTACAGTCTGTTGGTTACAGTCTGTTGTTTACAGTCTGTTGGGTACAGTCTATTGGGTACAGTCTGTTGTTTACAGTCTGTTGTTTACAGTCTGTTGAGTACAGTCTGTTGTTTACAGTCTGTTGTTTACAGTCTGTTGTTTACAGTCTGTTGGGTACAGTGTGTTGTTTACAGTCTGTTGGGTACAGTCTGTTGGGTACAGTCTGTTGGGTAAAGTCTATTGGTTACAGTCTGTTGGGTACAGTCTGTTGGGTACAGTCTGTTGGGTACAGTTTTTGGGTACAGTCTATTGCTTACAGTCTGTTGGTTACAGTCTGTTGGTTACAGTCTGGTGGGTACAGTCTGTTGGGTACAGTCTGTTGTTTACAGTCTGTTTGGTACAGTCTGTTGTTTACAGTCTGTTGGGTACAGTCTGTTGGGTACAGTCTGTTGTTTACAGTCTGTTGTTTACAGTCTGTTGCGTACAGTCTGTTGTTTACAGTCTGTTGGGTACAGTCTGTTGGGTACAGTCTGTTGTTTACAGTATGTTGTTTACAGTCTGTTGTTTACAGTCTGTTGGGTTCAGTCTGTTGGGTACAGTCTGTTGGGTACAGTCTATTGTTTACAGTCTGTTGGTTACAGTCTGCTGGGTACAGTCTGTTGGGTACAGTCTGTTGGGTACAGTCTGTTGTTTACAGTCTGTTGGTTACAGTCTGTTGGGTACAGTCTGTATTTTACAGTCTGTTGGGTACTGTCTATTGGTTACAGTCTGTTGGGTACAGTCTGTTGGGTACAGTCTGTTGGGTACAGTCTGTTGGGTACAGTCTATTGGTTACAGTCTGTTGGGTACAGTCTGTTGGGTACAGTCTGTTGGGTACAGTCTGTTGTTTACAGTCTGTTGGGGACAGTCTGTAGGGTACAGTCTATTGGTTACAGTCTGTTGGTTACAGTCTGTTGTTTACAGTCTGTTAGGTACAGTCTGTTGTTTACAGTCATTTGTTTACAGTCTGTTGGGTACAGTCTGTTGGGTACAGTCTGTTGGTTAAAGTCTGTTGGGTACAGTCTGTTGGGTACAGTCTGTTGTTTACAGTCTGTTTGGTACAGTCTGTTGTTTACAGTCTGTTGGGTACAGTCTGTTGGGTACAGTCTGTTGTTTACAGTCTGTTGTTTACAGTCTGTTGGGTACAGTCTGTTGTTTACAGTCTGTTGGGTACAGTCTGTTGGGTACAGTCTGTTGTTTACAGTATGTTGTTTACAGTCTGTTGTTTACAGTCTGTTGGGTTCAGTCTGTTGGGTACAGTCTGTTGGGTACAGTCTATTGTTTACAGTCTGTTGGTTACAGTCTGCTGGGTACAGTCTGTTGGGTACAGTCTGTTGGGTACAGTCTGTTGTTTACAGTCTGTTGGTTACAGTCTGTTGGGTACAGTCTGTATTTTACAGTCTGTTGGGTACTGTCTATTGGTTACAGTCTGTTGGGTACAGTCTGTTGGGTACAGTCTGTTGGGTACAGTCTGTTGGGTACAGTCTATTGGTTACAGTCTGTTGGGTACAGTCTGTTGGGTACAGTCTGTTGGGTACAGTCTGTTGTTTACAGTCTGTTGGGGACAGTCTGTAGGGTACAGTCTATTGGTTACAGTCTGTTGGTTACAGTCTGTTGTTTACAGTCTGTTATGTACAGTCTGTTGTTTACAGTCATTTGTTTACAGTCTGTTGGGTACAGTCTGTTGGGTACAGTCTGTTGGTTACAGTCTGTTGGGTACAGTCTGTTGGGTACAGTCTGTTGGGTACAGTCTGTTGGGTAAAGTCTATTGGTTACTGTCTGTTGGGTACAGTCTGTTGGGTACAGTCTGTTGGTTACAGTCTGTTGGTTACAGTCTGTTGGGTACAGTCTGTTGTTTACAGTCTGTTGTTTACAGTCTGTTGGTTACCGTCTGTTGTTTACAGTCTGTTGGTTACAGTCTGTTGTTTACAGTCTGTTGGGTACAGTCTGTTGTTTACAGAATGATAGTTACAGTCTGTTGGGTACAGTCTGTTGGGTACAGTCTGTATTTTACAGTCTGTTGGGTACAGTCTGTTGGGTACAGTCTGTTGGGTACAGCCTGTTGGGTACAGCCTGTTGGGTACAGTCTGTTGGGTACAGTCTGTTGGGTACAGTCTGTTGGGTACAGCCTGTTGGGTACAGTCTGTTGGGTACAGTCTGTTGTTTAAAGTCTGTTTGTTACAGTCTGTTGTTTACAGTCTGTTGGGTACAGTCTGTTGGGTACTGTCTGTTGGGTACAGTCTATTGGCTACAGTCTGTTGGTTACAGTCTGTTGGGAACAGTCTGTTGGGTACAGTCTGTTGGGTACAGTCTGTTGGGTACAGTCTGTTGGGTACAGTCTGTTGGGTACAGTCTGTTGGGTACAGTCTGTTGTTTACAGTCTGTTGGGTAAAGTCTATTGGTTAGTCTGTTGGGTACAGTCTGTATTTTACAGTCTGTTGTTTACAGTCTGTTGGTTACAGTCTGTTGTTTACAGTCTGTTGTTTACAGTCTGTTGTTTACAGAATGTTGGTTACAGTCTGT
The DNA here is from genome assembly GCF_905237065.1 of Salmo salar. Lineage (NCBI taxonomy): Eukaryota > Metazoa > Chordata > Actinopteri > Salmoniformes > Salmonidae > Salmo > Salmo salar. The sequence goes on from NC_059452.1 coordinate 42,779,521, forward strand.
TGGGTACAGTCTGTTGGGTACAGTCTGTATTTTACAGTCTGTTGGGTACAGTCTATTGGTTACAGTCTGTTGGGTACAGTCTGTTGGGTACAGTCTGTTGGGTACAGTCTGTTGGGTACAGTCTATTGCTTACAGTCTGTTGGTTACAGTCTGTTGGTTACAGTCTGGTGGGTACAGTCTGTTGGGTACAGTCTGTTGTTTACAGTCTGTTGGGTACAGTCTGTTGGGTACAGTCTGTTGTTTACAGTCTGTTGGGTAAAGTCTATTGGTTAGTCTGTTGGGTACAGTCTGTATTTTACAGTCTGTTGTTTACAGTCTGTTGGTTACAGTCTGTTGTTTACAGTCTGTTGTTTACAGTCTGTTGTTTACAGAATGTTGGTTACAGTCTGTTGGGTACAGTCTGTTGGGTACAGTCTGTATTTTACAGTCTGTTGGGTACAGTCTGTTGGGTACAGTCTGTTGGGTACAGTCTGTTGGGTACAGTCTATTGCTTACAGTCTGTTGGTTACAGTCTGTTGGTTACAGTCTGGTGGGTACAGTCTGTTGGGTACAGTCTGTTGTTTACAGTCTGTTGGGTACAGTCTGTTGTTTACAGTCTGTTGGGTACAGTCTGTTGGGTACAGTCTGTTGTTTACAGTCTGTTGTTTACAGTCTGTTGGGTACAGTCTGTTGTTTACAGTCTGTTGGGTACAGTCTGTTGGGTACAGTCTGTTGTTTACAGTCTGTTGTTTACAGTCTGTTGTTTACAGTCTGTTGGGTTCAGTCTGTTGGGTACAGTCTGTTGGGTACAGTCTATTGTTTACAGTCTGTTGGTTACAGTCTGTTGGGTACAGTCTGTTGGGTACAGTCTGTTGGGTACAGCTGTTGTTTACAGTCTGTTGGTTACAGTCTGTTGGGTACAGTCTGTATTTTACAGTCTGTTGGGTACAGTCTATTGGTTACAGTCTGTTGGGTACAGTCTGTTGGGTACAGTCTGTTGGGTACAGTCTATTGGTTACAGTCTGTTGGGTACAGTCTGTTGGGTACAGTCTGTTGGGTACAGTCTGTTTTTTACAGTCAGTTGGGGACAGTCTGTAGGGTACAGTCTGTTGTTACAGTCTGTTGTTTACAGTCTGTTGGGTACAGTCTGTTGGGTACAGTGGGTACAGTCTGTTGGGTTCAGTCTGTTGGGTACAGTCTGTTGGTTACAGTCTGTTGGGTAGAGTCTATTGGGTACTGTCTGTTGTTTACAGTCTGTTGGTTACAGTCTGTTGTTTACAGTCTGTTGGGTACAGTCTATTGGGTACAGTCTGTTGTTTACAGTCTGTTGTTTACAGTCTGTTGAGTACAGTCTGTTGTTTACAGTCTGTTGTTTACAGTCTGTTGTTTACAGTCTGTTGGGTACAGTGTGTTGTTTACAGTCTGTTGGGTACAGTCTGTTGGGTACAGTCTGTTGGGTAAAGTCTATTGGTTACAGTCTGTTGGGTACAGTCTGTTGGGTACAGTCTGTTGGGTACAGTTTTTGGGTACAGTCTATTGCTTACAGTCTGTTGGTTACAGTCTGTTGGTTACAGTCTGGTGGGTACAGTCTGTTGGGTACAGTCTGTTGTTTACAGTCTGTTTGGTACAGTCTGTTGTTTACAGTCTGTTGGGTACAGTCTGTTGGGTACAGTCTGTTGTTTACAGTCTGTTGTTTACAGTCTGTTGGGTACAGTCTGTTGTTTACAGTCTGTTGGGTACAGTCTGTTGGGTACAGTCTGTTGTTTACAGTCTGTTGTTTACAGTCTGTTGTTTACAGTCTGTTGGGTTCAGTCTGTTGGGTACAGTCTGTTGGGTACAGACTATTGTTTACAGTCTGTTGGTTACAGTCTGCTGGGTACAGTCTGTTGGGTACAGTCTGTTGGGTACAGTCTGTTGTTTACAGTCTGTTGGTTACAGTCTGTTGGGTACAGTCTGTATTTTACAGTCTGTTGGGTACTGTCTATTGGTTACAGTCTGTTGGGTACAGTCTGTTGGGTACAGTCTGTTGGGTACAGTCTGTTGGGTACAGTCTATTGGTTACAGTCTGTTGGGTACAGTCTGTTGGGTACAGTCTGTTGGGTACAGTCTGTTGTTTACAGTCTGTTGGGGACAGTCTGTAGGGTACAGTCTATTGGTTACAGTCTGTTGGTTACAGTCTGTTGTTTACAGTCTGTTAGGTACAGTCTGTTGTTTACAGTCATTTGTTTACAGTCTGTTGGGTACAGTCTGTTGGGTACAGTCTGTTGGTTACAGTCTGTTGGGTACAGTCTGTTTACAGTCTGTTGGGTACAGTCTGTTGGGTACAGTCTGTTGGGTACAGTCTGTTATTTACAGTCTGTTGGTTACAGTCTGTTGTTTACAGTCTGTTAGTTACAGTCTGTTGGGTACAGTCTGTTGGTTACAGTCTGTTGGTTACAGTCTGTTGGGTACAGTCTGTTTACAGTCTGTTGGGTACAGTCTGTTGGGTACAGTCTGTTGGGTACAGTCTGTTGGGTAAAGTCTATTGGTTACAGTCTGTTGGGTAAAGTCTGTTGGGTACAGTCTGTCGGTTACAGTCTGTTGGTTACCGTCTGTTGTTTACAGTCTGTTGGTTACAGTCTGTTGTTTACAGTCTGTTTGGTACAGTCTGTTGTTTACAGAATGATAGTTACAGTCTGTTGGGTACGGTCTGTTGGGTACAGTCTGTATTTTACAGTCTGTTGGGTACAGTCTGTTGGGTACAGTCTGTCGGGTACAGTCTGTTGGGTACAGTCTGTTGGGTACAGCCTGTTGGGTACAGTCTGTTGGGTACAGTCTGTTGGGTACAGTCTGTTGGGTACAGCCTGTTGGGTACAGTCTGTTGGGTACAGTCTATTGGTTACAGTCTGTTGGTTACAGTCTGTTGTTTACAGTCTGTTAGGTACAGTCTGTTGGTTACAGTCTATTGGTTACAGTCTGTTTGGTACAGTCTGTTGGGTACAGTCTGTTGGGAACAGTCTATTGGTTACAGTCTGTTGGGTACAGTCTGTTGGGTACAGCCTGCTGGGTACAGTCTGTTGTTTACAGTCTGTTGTTTACAGTCTGTTGGGTACAGTCTGTTGTTTACAGTCTGTTGGGTACAGTCTGTTGGGTACAGTCTATTGGTTACAGTCTGTTGGTTACAGTCTGTTGTTTACAGTCTGTTAGGTACAGTCTGTTGGTTACAGTCTATTGGTTACAGTCTGTTTGGTACAGTCTGTTGGGTACAGTCTGTTGGGAACAGTGTATTGGTTACAGTCTGTTGGTTACAGTCTGTTGGGTACAGTCTGTTGGTTACAGTCTGTTGTTTACAGTCTGTTGGGTACAGTCTGTTGGGTACAGTCTGTTGTTTACAGTCTGTTGTTTACAGTCTGTTGGTTACAGTCTGTTGGTTACAGTCTGTTGGGTACAGTCTGTTGTTTAAAGTCTGTTTGTTACAGTCTGTTGTTTACAGTCTGTTGGGTACAGTCTGTTGGGTACTGTCTGTTGGGTACAGTCTATTGGCTACAGTCTGTTGGTTACAGTCTGTTGGGAACAGTCTGTTGGGTACAGTCTGTTGGGTACAGTCTGTTGTTTACAGTCTGTTGGGTACAGTCTGTTGGGTACAGTCTGTTGTTTACAGTCTGTTGGGTAAAGTCTATTGGTTAGTCTGTTGGGTACAGTCTGTATTTTACAGTCTGTTGTTTACAGTCTGTTGGTTACAGTCTGTTGTTTACAGTCTGTTGTTTACAGTCTGTTGTTTACAGAATGTTGGTTACAGTCTGTTGGGTACAGTCTGTTGGGTACAGTCTGTATTTTACAGTCTGTTGGGTACAGTCTATTGGTTACAGTCTGTTGGGTACAGTCTGTTGGGTACAGTCTGTTGGGTACAGTCTATTGCTTACAGTCTGTTGGTTACAGTCTGTTGGTTACAGTCTGGTGGGTACAGTCTGTTGGGTACAGTCTGTTGTTTACAGTCTGTTGGGTACAGTCTGTTGGGTACAGTCTGTTGTTTACAGTCTGTTGGGTAAAGTCTATTGGTTAGTCTGTTGGGTACAGTCTGTATTTTACAGTCTGTTGTTTACAGTCTGTTGGTTACAGTCTGTTGTTTACAGTCTGTTGTTTACAGTCTGTTGTTTACAGAATGTTGGTTACAGTCTGTTGGGTACAGTCTGTTGGGTACAGTCTGTATTTTACAGTCTGTTGGGTACAGTCTATTGGTTACAGTCTGTTGGGTACAGTCTGTTGGGTACAGTCTGTTGGGTACAGTCTATTGCTTACAGTCTGTTGGTTACAGTCTGTTGGTTACAGTCTGGTGGGTACAGTCTGTTGGGTACAGTCTGTTGTTTACAGTCTGTTGGGTACAGTCTGTTGTTTACAGTCTGTTGGGTACAGTCTGTTGGGTACAGTCTGTTGTTTACAGTCTGTTGTTTACAGTCTGTTGGGTACAGTCTGTTGTTTACAGTCTGTTGGGTACAGTCTGTTGGGTACAGTCTGTTGTTTACAGTCTGTTGTTTACAGTCTGTTGTTTACAGTCTGTTGGGTTCAGTCTGTTGGGTACAGTCTGTTGGGTACAGTCTGTTGTTTACAGTCTGTTGGGGACAGTCTGTAGGGTACAGTCTATTGGTTACAGTCTGTTGGTTACAGTCTGTTGTTTACAGTCTGTTAGGTACAGTCTGTTGTTTACAGTCTGTTGTTTACAGTCTGTTGGGTACAGTCTGTTGGGTACAGTCTGTTGGTTACAGTCTGTTGGGTACAGTCTGTTTACAGTCTGTTGGGTACAGTCTGTTGGGTACAGTCTGTTGGGTACAGTCTGTTATTTACAGTCTGTTGGTTACAGTCTGTTGTTTACAGTCTGTTAGTTACAGTCTGTTGGGTACAGTCTGTTGGTTACAGTCTGTTGGTTACAGTCTGTTGGGTACAGTCTGTTTACAGTCTGTTGGGTACAGTCTGTTGGGTACAGTCTGTTGGGTACAGTCTGTTGGGTAAAGTCTATTGGTTACAGTCTGTTGGGTAAAGTCTGTTGGGTACAGTCTGTCGGTTACAGTCTGTTGATTACCGTCTGTTGTTTACAGTCTGTTGGTTACAGTCTGTTGTTTACAGTCTGTTTGGTACAGTCTGTTGTTTACAGAATGATAGTTACAGTCTGTTGGGTACAGTCTGTTGGGTACAGTCTGTATTTTACAGTCTGTTGGGTACAGTCTGTTGGGTACAGTCTGTTGGGTACAGTCTGTTGGGTACAGTCTGTTGGGTACAGCCTGTTGGGTACAGTCTGTTGGGTACAGTCTGTTGGGTACAGTCTGTTGGGTACAGCCTGTTGGGTACAGTCTGTTGGTTACAGTCTGTTGTTTACAGTCTGTTGGGTACAGTCTGTTGTTTACAGTCTGTTGGGTACAGTCTGTTGGGTACAGTCTATTGGTTACAGTCTGTTGGTTACAGTCTGTTGGGTACAGTCTGTTGGGTACAGTCTGTTGGGTACAGTCTGTTGGGTACAGTCTGTTATTTACAGTCTGTTGGTTACAGTCTGTTGTTTACAGTCTGTTAGTTACAGTCTGTTGGGTACAGTCTGTTGGTTACAGTCTGTTGGTTACAGTCTGTTGGGTACAGTCTGTTTACAGTCTGTTGGGTACAGTCTGTTGGGTACAGTCTGTTGGGTACAGTCTGTTGGGTAAAGTCTATTGGTTACAGTCTGTTGGGTAAAGTCTGTTGGGTACAGTCTGTCGGTTACAGTCTGTTGATTACCGTCTGTTGTTTACAGTCTGTTGGTTACAGTCTGTTGTTTACAGTCTGTTTGGTACAGTCTGTTGTTTACAGAATGATAGTTACAGTCTGTTGGGTACAGTCTGTTGGGTACAGTCTGTATTTTACAGTCTGTTGGGTACAGTCTGTTGGGTACAGTCTGTTGGGTACAGTCTGTTGGGTACAGCCTGTTGGGTACAGTCTGTTGGTTACAGTCTGTTGGGTACAGTCTGTTGGGTACAGTCTGTTGGGTACAGCCTGTTGGGTACAGTCTGTTGGTTACAGTCTGTTGTTTACAGTCTGTTGGGTACAGTCTGTTGTTTACAGTCTGTTGGGTACAGTCTGTTGGGTACAGTCTATTGGTTACAGTCTGTTGGTTACAGTCTGTTGTTTACAGTCTGTTAGGTACAGTCTGTTGGTTACAGTCTATTGGTTACAGTCTGTTTGGTACAGTCTGTTGGGTACAGTCTGTTGGGTACAGTCTGTTGGGAACAGTCTATTGGTTACAGTCTGTTGGGTACAGTCTGTTAGGTAAAGTCTGTTGGTTACAGTCTATTGGTTACAGTCTGTTTGGTACAGTCTGTTGGGTACAGTCTGTTGGGAACAGTCTATTGGTTACAGTCTGTTGGGTACAGTCTGTTGGGTACAGTCTGTTGGGTACAGTCTGTTGGGTACAGTCTGTTGGGTAAAGTCTATTGGTTACTGTCTGTTGGGTACAGTCTGTTGGGTACAGTCTGTTGGTTACAGTCTGTTGGTTACAGTCTGTTGGGTACAGTCTGTTGTTTACAGTCTGTTGTTTACAGTCTGTTGGTTACCGTCTGTTGTTTACAGTCTGTTGGTTACAGTCTGTTGTTTACAGTCTGTTGGGTACAGTCTGTTGTTTACAGAATGATAGTTACAGTCTGTTGGGTACAGTCTGTTGGGTACAGTCTGTATTTTACAGTCTGTTGGGTACAGTCTGTTGGGTACAGTCTGTTGGGTACAGCCTGTTGGGTACAGCCTGTTGGGTACAGTCTGTTGGGTACAGTCTGTTGGGTACAGTCTGTTGGGTACAGCCTGTTGGGTACAGTCTGTTGGGTACAGTCTGTTGTTTAAAGTCTGTTTGTTACAGTCTGTTGTTTACAGTCTGTTGGGTACAGTCTGTTGGGTACTGTCTGTTGGGTACAGTCTATTGGCTACAGTCTGTTGGTTACAGTCTGTTGGGAACAGTCTGTTGGGTACAGTCTGTTGGGTACAGTCTGTTGTTTACAGTCTGTTGGGTACAGTCTGTTGGGTACAGTCTGTTGTTTACAGTCTGTTGGGTAAAGTCTATTGGTTAGTCTGTTGGGTACAGTCTGTATTTTACAGTCTGTTGTTTACAGTCTGTTGGTTACAGTCTGTTGTTTACAGTCTGTTGTTTACAGTCTGTTGTTTACAGAATGTTGGTTACAGTCTGTTGGGTACAGTCTGTTGGGTACAGTCTGTATTTTACAGTCTGTTGGGTACAGTCTATTGGTTACAGTCTGTTGGGTACAGTCTGTTGGGTACAGTCTGTTGGGTACAGTCTGTTGGGTACAGTCTGTTGGTTACAGTCTGTTGGTTACAGTCTGTTGGTTACAGTCTGGTGGGTACAGTCTGTTGGGTACAGTCTGTTGTTTACAGTCTGTTGGGTACAGTCTGTTGGGTACAGTCTGTTGTTTACAGTCTGTTGGGTAAAGTCTATTGGTTAGTCTGTTGGGTACAGTCTGTATTTTACAGTCTGTTGTTTACAGTCTGTTGGTTACAGTCTGTTGTTTACAGTCTGTTGTTTACAGTCTGTTGTTTACAGAATGTTGGTTACAGTCTGTTGGGTACAGTCTGTTGGGTACAGTCTGTATTTTACAGTCTGTTGGGTACAGTCTATTGGTTACAGTCTGTTGGGTACAGTCTGTTGGGTACAGTCTGTTGGGTACAGTCTGTTGGGTACAGTCTATTGCTTACAGTCTGTTGGTTACAGTCTGTTGTTTACAGTCTGTTGGGTACAGTCTGTTGGGTACAGTCTGTTGTTTACAGTCTGTTGTTTACAGTCTGTTGGGTACAGTCTGTTGTTTACAGTCTGTTGGGTACAGTCTGTTGGGTACAGTCTGTTGTTTACAGTCTGTTGTTTACAGTCTGTTGTTTACAGTCTGTTGGGTTCAGTCTGTTGTGTACAGTCTGTTGGGTACAGTCTATTGTTTACAGTCTGTTGGTTACAGTCTGTTGGGTACAGTCTGTTGGGTACAGTCTGTTGGGTACAGCTGTTGTTTACAGTCTGTTGGTTACAGTCTGTTGGGTACAGTCTGTATTTTACAGTCTGTTGGGTACAGTCTATTGGTTACAGTCTGTTGGGTACAGTCTGTTGGGTACAGTCTGTTGGGTACAGTCTGTTGGGTACAGTCTATTGGTTACAGTCTGTTGGGTACAGTCTGTTGGGTACAGTCTGTTGGGTACAGTCTGTTTTTTACAGTCAGTTGGGGACAGTCTGTAGGGTACAGTCTGTTGTTACAGTCTGTTGTTTACAGTCTGTTGGGTACAGTCTGTTGGGTACGGTGGGTACAGTCTGTTGGGTTCAGTCTGTTGGGTACAGTCTGTTGGTTACAGTCTGTTGGGTAGAGTCTATTGGGTACTGTCTGTTGTTTACAGTCTGTTGGTTACAGTCTGTTGTTTACAGTCTGTTGGGTACAGTCTATTGGGTACAGTCTGTTGTTTACAGTCTGTTGTTTACAGAATGTTGGTTACAGTCTGTTGGGTACAGTCTGTTGGGTACAGTCTGTATTTTACAGTCTGTTGGGTACAGTCTATTGGTTACAGTCTGTTGGGTACAGTCTGTTGGGTACAGTCTGTTGGGTACAGTCTGTTGGGTACAGTCTATTGCTTACAGTCTGTTGGTTACAGTCTGTTGGTTACAGTCTGGTGGGTACAGTCTGTTGGGTACAGTCTGTTGTTTACAGTCTGTTGGGTACAGTCTGTTGGGTACAGTCTGTTGTTTACAGTCTGTTGGGTAAAGTCTATTGGTTAGTCTGTTGGGTACAGTCTGTATTTTACAGTCTGTTGTTTACAGTCTGTTGGTTACAGTCTGTTGTTTACAGTCTGTTGTTTACAGTCTGTTGTTTACAGAATGTTGGTTACAGTCTGTTGGGTACAGTCTGTTGGGTACAGTCTGTATTTTACAGTCTGTTGGGTACAGTCTATTGGTTACAGTCTGTTGGGTACAGTCTGTTGGGTACAGTCTGTTGGGTACAGTCTGTTGGGTACAGTCTATTGCTTACAGTCTGTTGGTTACAGTCTGTTGTTTACAGTCTGTTGGGTACAGTCTGTTGGGTACAGTCTGTTGTTTACAGTCTGTTGTTTACAGTCTGTTGGGTACAGTCTGTTGTTTACAGTCTGTTGGGTACAGTCTGTTGGGTACAGTCTGTTGTTTACAGTCTGTTGTTTACAGTCTGTTGTTTACAGTCTGTTGGGTTCAGTCTGTTGTGTACAGTCTGTTGGGTACAGTCTATTGTTTACAGTCTGTTGGTTACAGTCTGTTGGGTACAGTCTGTTGGGTACAGTCTGTTGGGTACAGCTGTTGTTTACAGTCTGTTGGTTACAGTCTGTTGGGTACAGTCTGTATTTTACAGTCTGTTGGGTACAGTCTATTGGTTACAGTCTGTTGGGTACAGTCTGTTGGGTACAGTCTGTTGGGTACAGTCTGTTGGGTACAGTCTATTGGTTACAGTCTGTTGGGTACAGTCTGTTGGGTACAGTCTGTTGGGTACAGTCTGTTTTTTACAGTCAGTTGGGGACAGTCTGTAGGGTACAGTCTGTTGTTACAGTCTGTTGTTTACAGTCTGTTGGGTACCGTCTGTTGGGTACGGTGGGTACAGTCTGTTGGGTTCAGTCTGTTGGGTACAGTCTGTTGGTTACAGTCTGTTGGGTAGAGTCTGTTGGGTACTGTCTGTTGTTTACAGTCTGTTGGTTACAGTCTGTTGTTTACAGTCTGTTGGGTACAGTCTATTGGGTACAGTCTGTTGTTTACAGTCTGTTGTTTACAGTCTGTTGAGTACAGTCTGTTGTTTACAGTCTGTTGTTTACAGTCTGTTGTTTACAGTCTGTTGGGTACAGTGTGTTGTTTACAGTCTGTTGGGTACAGTCTGTTGGGTACAGTCTGTTGGGTAAAGTCTATTGGTTACAGTCTGTTGGGTACAGTCTGTTGGGTACAGTCTGTTGGGTACAGTTTTTGGGTACAGTCTATTGCTTACAGTCTGTTGGTTACAGTCTGTTGGTTACAGTCTGGTGGGTACAGTCTGTTGGGTACAGTCTGTTGTTTACAGTCTGTTTGGTACAGTCTGTTGTTTACAGTCTGTTGGGTACAGTCTGTTGGGTACAGTCTGTTGTTTACAGTCTGTTGTTTACAGTCTGTTGGGTACAGTCTGTTGTTTACAGTCTGTTGGGTACAGTCTGTTGGGTACAGTCTGTTGTTTACAGTATGTTGTTTACAGTCTGTTGTTTACAGTCTGTTGGGTTCAGTCTGTTGGGTACAGTCTGTTGTTTACAGTCTATTGTTTACAGTCTGTTGGTTACAGTCTGCTGGGTACAGTCTGTTGGGTACAGTCTGTTGGGTACAGTCTGTTGTTTACAGTCTGTTGGTTACAGTCTGTTGGGTACAGTCTGTATTTTACAGTCTGTTGGGTACTGTCTATTGGTTACAGTCTGTTGGGTACAGTCTGTTGGGTACAGTCTGTTGGGTAGAGTCTGTTGGGTACAGTCTATTGGTTACAGTCTGTTGGGTACAATCTGTTGGGTACAGTCTGTTGGGTACAGTCTGTTGGGTACAGTCTGTTGGGTACAGCCTGTTGGGTACAGTCTGTTGGTTACAGTCTGTTGTTTACAGTCTGTTGGGTACAGTCTGTTGTTTACAGTCTGTTGGGTACAGTCTGTTGGGTACAGTCTATTGGTTACAGTCTGTTGGTTACAGTCTGTTGGGTACAGTCTGTTTACAGTCTGTTGGGTACAGTCTGTTGGGTACAGTCTGTTGGGTACAGTCTGTTATTTACAGTCTGTTGGTTACAGTCTGTTGTTTACAGTCTGTTAGTTACAGTCTGTTGGGTACAGTCTGTTGGTTACAGTCTGTTGGTTACAGTCTGTTGGGTACAGTCTGTTTACAGTCTGTTGGGTACAGTCTGTTGGGTACAGTCTGTTGGGTACAGTCTGTTGGGTAAAGTCTATTGGTTACAGTCTGTTGGGTAAAGTCTGTTGGGTACAGTCTGTCGGTTACAGTCTGTTGATTACCGTCTGTTGTTTACAGTCTGTTGGTTACAGTCTGTTGTTTACAGTCTGTTTGGTACAGTCTGTTGTTTACAGAATGATAGTTACAGTCTGTTGGGTACAGTCTGTTGGGTACAGTCTGTATTTTACAGTCTGTTGGGTACAGTCTGTTGGGTACAGTCTGTTGGGTACAGCCTGTTGGGTACAGTCTGTTGGGTACAGTCTGTTGGGTACAGTCTGTTGGGTACAGTCTGTTGGGTACAGCCTGTTGGGTACAGTCTGTTGGTTACAGTCTGTTGTTTACAGTCTGTTGGGTACAGTCTGTTGTTTACAGTCTGTTGGGTACAGTCTGTTGGGTACAGTCTATTGGTTACAGTCTGTTGGTTACAGTCTGTTGTTTACAGTCTGTTAGGTACAGTCTGTTGGTTACAGTCTATTGGTTACAGTCTGTTTGGTACAGTCTGTTGGGTACAGTCTGTTGGGAACAGTCTATTGGTTACAGTCTGTTGGGTACAGTCTGTTAGGTAAAGTCTGTTGGTTACAGTCTATTGGTTACAGTCTGTTTGGTACAGTCTGTTGGGTACAGTCTGTTGGGAACAGTCTATTGGTTACAGTCTGTTGGGTACAGTCTGTTGGGTACAGTCTGTTGGGTACAGTCTGTTGGGTAAAGTCTATTGGTTAATGTCTGTTGGGTACAGTCTGTTGGGTACAGTCTGTTGGTTACAGTCTGTTGGTTACAGTCTGTTGGGTACAGTCTGTTGTTTACAGTCTGTTGTTTACAGTCTGTTGGTTACCGTCTGTTGTTTACAGTCTGTTGGTTACAGTCTGTTGTTTACAGTCTGTTGGGTACAGTCTGTTGTTTACAGAATGATAGTTACAGTCTGTTGGGTACAGTCTGTTGGGTACAGTCTGTATTTTACAGTCTGTTGGGTACAGTCTGTTGGGTACAGTCTGTTGGGTACAGCCTGTTGGGTACAGCCTGTTGGGTACAGTCTGTTGGGTACAGTCTGTTGGGTACAGTCTGTTGGGTACAGCCTGTTGGGTACAGTCTGTTGGGTACAGTCTGTTGTTTAAAGTCTGTTTGTTACAGTCTGTTGTTTACAGTCTGTTGGGTACAGTCTGTTGGGTACTGTCTGTTGGGTACAGTCTATTGGCTACAGTCTGTTGGTTACAGTCTGTTGGGAACAGTCTGTTGGGTACAGTCTGTTGGGTACAGTCTGTTGTTTACAGTCTGTTGGGTACAGTCTGTTGGGTACAGTCTGTTGTTTACAGTCTGTTGGGTAAAGTCTATTGGTTAGTCTGTTGGGTACAGTCTGTATTTTACAGTCTGTTGTTTACAGTCTGTTGGTTACAGTCTGTTGTTTACAGTCTGTTGTTTACAGTCTGTTGTTTACAGAATGTTGGTTACAGTCTGTTGGGTACAGTCTGTTGGGTACAGTCTGTATTTTACAGTCTGTTGGGTACAGTCTATTGGTTACAGTCTGTTGGGTACAGTCTGTTGGGTACAGTCTGTTGGGTACAGTCTGTTGGGTACAGTCTATTGCTTACAGTCTGTTGGTTACAGTCTGTTGGTTACAGTCTGGTGGGTACAGTCTGTTGGGTACAGTCTGTTGTTTACAGTCTGTTGGGTACAGTCTGTTGGGTACAGTCTGTTGTTTACAGTCTGTTGGGTAAAGTCTATTGGTTAGTCTGTTGGGTACAGTCTGTATTTTACAGTCTGTTGTTTACAGTCTGTTGGTTACAGTCTGTTGTTTACAGTCTGTTGTTTACAGTCTGTTGTTTACAGAATGTTGGTTACAGTCTGTTGGGTACAGTCTGTTGGGTACAGTCTGTATTTTACAGTCTGTTGGGTACAGTCTATTGGTTACAGTCTGTTGGGTACAGTCTGTTGGGTACAGTCTGTTGGGTACAGTCTGTTGGGTACAGTCTATTGCTTACAGTCTGTTGGTTACAGTCTGTTGTTTACAGTCTGTTGGGTACAGTCTGTTGGGTACAGTCTGTTGTTTACAGTCTGTTGTTTACAGTCTGTTGGGTACAGTCTGTTGTTTACAGTCTGTTGGGTACAGTCTGTTGGGTACAGTCTGTTGTTTACAGTCTGTTGTTTACAGTCTGTTGTTTACAGTCTGTTGGGTTCAGTCTGTTGTGTATAGTCTGTTGGGTACAGTCTATTGTTTACAGTCTGTTGGTTACAGTCTGTTGGGTACAGTCTGTTGGGTACAGTCTGTTGGGTACAGCTGTTGTTTACAGTCTGTTGGTTACAGTCTGTTGGGTACAGTCTGTATTTTACAGTCTGTTGGGTACAGTCTATTGGTTACAGTCTGTTGGGTACAGTCTGTTGGGTACAGTCTGTTGGGTACAGTCTGTTGGGTACAGTCTATTGGTTACAGTCTGTTGGGTACAGTCTGTTGGGTACAGTCTGTTGGGTACAGTCTGTTTTTTACAGTCAGTTGGGGACAGTCTGTAGGGTACAGTCTGTTGTTACAGTCTGTTGTTTACAGTCTGTTGGGTACAGTCTGTTGGGTACAGTGGGTACAGTCTGTTGGGTTCAGTCTGTTGGGTACAGTCTGTTGGTTACAGTCTGTTGGGTAGAGTCTATTGGGTACTGTCTGTTGTTTACAGTCTGTTGGTTACAGTCTGTTGTTTACAGTCTGTTGGGTAAAGTCTATTGGTTAGTCTGTTGGGTACAGTCTGTATTTTACAGTCTGTTGTTTACAGTCTGTTGGTTACAGTCTGTTGTTTACAGTCTGTTGTTTACAGTCTGTTGTTTACAGAATGTTGGTTACAGTCTGTTGGGTACAGTCTGTTGGGTACAGTCTGTATTTTACAGTCTGTTGGGTACAGTCTATTGGTTACAGTCTGTTGGGTACAGTCTGTTGGGTACAGTCTGTTGGGTACAGTCTGTTGGGTACAGTCTATTGCTTACAGTCTGTTGGTTACAGTCTGTTGGTTACAGTCTGGTGGGTACAGTCTGTTGGGTACAGTCTGTTGTTTACAGTCTGTTGGGTACAGTCTGTTGGGTACAGTCTGTTGTTTACAGTCTGTTGGGTAAAGTCTATTGGTTAGTCTGTTGGGTACAGTCTGTATTTTACAGTCTGTTGTTTACAGTCTGTTGGTTACAGTCTGTTGTTTACAGTCTGTTGTTTACAGTCTGTTGTTTACAGAATGTTGGTTACAGTCTGTTGGGTACAGTCTGTTGGGTACAGTCTGTATTTTACAGTCTGTTGGGTACAGTCTATTGGTTACAGTCTGTTGGGTACAGTCTGTTGGGTACAGTCTGTTGGGTACAGTCTGTTGGGTACAGTCTGTTGCTTACAGTCTGTTGGTTACAGTCTGTTGTTTACAGTCTGTTGGGTACAGTCTGTTGGGTACAGTCTGTTGTTTACAGTCTGTTGTTTACAGTCTGTTGGTTACAGTCTGTTGTTTACAGTCTGTTGGGTACAGTCTGTTGGGTACAGTCTGTTGTTTACAGTCTGTTGTTTACAGTCTGTTGTTTACAGTCTGTTGGGTTCAGTCTGTTGTGTACAGTCTGTTGGGTACAGTCTATTGTTTACAGTCTGTTGGTTACAGTCTGTTGGGTACAGTCTGTTGGGTACAGTCTGTTGGGTACAGCTGTTGTTTACAGTCTGTTGGTTACAGTCTGTTGGGTACAGTCTGTATTTTACAGTCTGTTGGGTACAGTCTATTGGTTACAGTCTGTTGGGTACAGTCTGTTGGGTACAGTCTGTTGGGTACAGTCTGTTGGGTACAGTCTGTTGGTTACAGTCTGTTGGGTACAGTCTGTTGGGTACAGTCTGTTGGGTACAGTCTGTTTTTTACAGTCAGTTGGGGACAGTCTGTAGGGTACAGTCTGTTGTTACAGTCTGTTGTTTACAGTCTGTTGGGTACAGTCTGTTGGGTACAGTCTGTTGGTTACAGTCTGTTGGGTAGAGTCTATTGGGTACTGTCTGTTGTTTACAGTCTGTTGGTTACAGTCTGTTGTTTACAGTCTGTTGGGTACAGTCTATTGGGTACAGTCTGTTGTTTACAGTCTGTTGTTTACAGAATGTTGGTTACAGTCTGTTGGGTACAGTCTGTTGGGTACAGTCTGTATTTTACAGTCTGTTGGGTACAGTCTATTGGTTACAGTCTGTTGGGTACAGTCTGTTGGGTACAGTCTGTTGGGTACAGTCTGTTGGGTACAGTCTATTGCTTACAGTCTGTTGGTTACAGTCTGTTGGTTACAGTCTGGTGGGTACAGTCTGTTGGGTACAGTCTGTTGTTTACAGTCTGTTGGGTACAGTCTGTTGGGTACAGTCTGTTGTTTACAGTCTGTTGGGTAAAGTCTATTGGTTAGTCTGTTGGGTACAGTCTGTATTTTACAGTCTGTTGTTTACAGTCTGTTGGTTACAGTCTGTTGTTTACAGTCTGTTGTTTACAGTCTGTTGTTTACAGAATGTTGGTTACAGTCTGTTGGGTACAGTCTGTTGGGTACAGTCTGTATTTTACAGTCTGTTGGGTACAGTCTATTGGTTACAGTCTGTTGGGTACAGTCTGTTGGGTACAGTCTGTTGGGTACAGTCTGTTGGGTACAGTCTATTGCTTACAGTCTGTTGGTTACAGTCTGTTGTTTACAGTCTGTTGGGTACAGTCTGTTGGGTACAGTCTGTTGTTTACAGTCTGTTGTTTACAGTCTGTTGGGTACAGTCTGTTGTTTACAGTCTGTTGGGTACAGTCTGTTGGGTACAGTCTGTTGTTTACAGTCTGTTGTTTACAGTCTGTTGTTTACAGTCTGTTGGGTTCAGTCTGTTGTGTACAGTCTGTTGGGTACAGTCTATTGTTTACAGTCTGTTGGTTACAGTCTGTTGGGTACAGTCTGTTGGGTACAGTCTGTTGGGTACAGCTGTTGTTTACAGTCTGTTGGTTACAGTCTGTTGGGTACAGTCTGTATTTTACAGTCTGTTGGGTACAGTCTATTGGTTACAGTCTGTTGGGTACAGTCTGTTGGGTACAGTCTGTTGGGTACAGTCTGTTGGGTACAGTCTATTGGTTACAGTCTGTTGGGTACAGTCTGTTGGGTACAGTCTGTTGGGTACAGTCTGTTTTTTACAGTCAGTTGGGGACAGTCTGTAGGGTACAGTCTGTTGTTACAGTCTGTTGTTTACAGTCTGTTGGGTACCGTCTGTTGGGTACGGTGGGTACAGTCTGTTGGGTTCAGTCTGTTGGGTACAGTCTGTTGGTTACAGTCTGTTGGGTAGAGTCTATTGGGTACTGTCTGTTGTTTACAGTCTGTTGGTTACAGTCTGTTGTTTACAGTCTGTTGGGTACAGTCTATTGGGTACAGTCTGTTGTTTACAGTCTGTTGTTTACAGTCTGTTGAGTACAGTCTGTTGTTTACAGTCTGTTGTTTACAGTCTGTTGTTTACAGTCTGTTGGGTACAGTGTGTTGTTTACAGTCTGTTGGGTACAGTCTGTTGGGTACAGTCTGTTGGGTAAAGTCTATTGGTTACAGTCTGTTGGGTACAGTCTGTTGGGTACAGTCTGTTGGGTACAGTTTTTGGGTACAGTCTATTGCTTACAGTCTGTTGGTTACAGTCTGTTGGTTACAGTCTGGTGGGTACAGTCTGTTGGGTACAGTCTGTTGTTTACAGTCTGTTTGGTACAGTCTGTTGTTTACAGTCTGTTGGGTACAGTCTGTTGGGTACAGTCTGTTGTTTACAGTCTGTTGTTTACAGTCTGTTGGGTACAGTCTGTTGTTTACAGTCTGTTGGGTACAGTCTGTTGGGTACAGTCTGTTGTTTACAGTATGTTGTTTACAGTCTGTTGTTTACAGTCTGTTGGGTTCAGTCTGTTGGGTACAGTCTGTTGGGTACAGTCTATTGTTTACAGTCTGTTGGTTACAGTCTGCTGGGTACAGTCTGTTGGGTACAGTCTGTTGGGTACAGTCTGTTGTTTACAGTCTGTTGGTTACAGTCTGTTGGGTACAGTCTGTATTTTACAGTCTGTTGGGTACTGTCTATTGGTTACAGTCTGTTGGGTACAGTCTGTTGGGTACAGTCTGTTGGGTAGAGTCTGTTGGGTACAGTCTATTGGTTACAGTCTGTTGGGTACAATCTGTTGGGTACAGTCTGTTGGGTACAGTCTGTTGGGTACAGTCTGTTGGGTACAGTCTGTTGGGTACAGCCTGTTGGGTACAGTCTGTTGGTTACAGTCTGTTGTTTACAGTCTGTTGGGTACAGTCTGTTGTTTACAGTCTGTTGGGTACAGTCTGTTGGGTACAGTCTATTGGTTACAGTCTGTTGGTTACAGTCTGTTGGGTACAGTCTGTTTACAGTCTGTTGGGTACAGTCTGTTGGGTACAGTCTGTTGGGTACAGTCTGTTATTTACAGTCTGTTGGTTACAGTCTGTTGTTTACAGTCTGTTAGTTACAGTCTGTTGGGTACAGTCTGTTGGTTACAGTCTGTTGGTTACAGTCTGTTGGGTACAGTCTGTTTACAGTCTGTTGGGTACAGTCTGTTGGGTACAGTCTGTTGGGTACAGTCTGTTGGGTAAAGTCTATTGGTTACAGTCTGTTGGGTAAAGTCTGTTGGGTACAGTCTGTCGGTTACAGTCTGTTGATTACCGTCTGTTGTTTACAGTCTGTTGGTTACAGTCTGTTGTTTACAGTCTGTTTGGTACAGTCTGTTGTTTACAGAATGATAGTTACAGTCTGTTGGGTACAGTCTGTTGGGTACAGTCTGTATTTTACAGTCTGTTGGGTACAGTCTGTTGGGTACAGTCTGTTGGGTACAGTCTGTTGGGTACAGCCTGTTGGGTACAGTCTGTTGGGTACAGTCTGTTGGGTACAGTCTGTTGGGTACAGTCTGTTGGGTACAGCCTGTTGGGTACAGTCTGTTGGTTACAGTCTGTTGTTTACAGTCTGTTGGGTACAGTCTGTTGTTTACAGTCTGTTGGGTACAGTCTGTTGGGTACAGTCTATTGGTTACAGTCTGTTGGTTACAGTCTGTTGTTTACAGTCTGTTAGGTACAGTCTGTTGGTTACAGTCTATTGGTTACAGTCTGTTTGGTACAGTCTGTTGGGTACAGTCTGTTGGGAACAGTCTATTGGTTACAGTCTGTTGGGTACAGTCTGTTAGGTAAAGTCTGTTGGTTACAGTCTATTGGTTACAGTCTGTTTGGTACAGTCTGTTGGGTACAGTCTGTTGGGAACAGTCTATTGGTTACAGTCTGTTGGGTACAGTCTGTTGGGTACAGTCTGTTGGGTACAGTCTGTTGGGTACAGTCTGTTGGGTAAAGTCTATTGGTTAATGTCTGTTGGGTACAGTCTGTTGGGTACAGTCTTTTGGTTACAGTCTGTTGGTTACAGTCTGTTGGGTACAGTCTGTTGTTTACAGTCTGTTGTTTACAGTCTGTTGGTTACCGTCTGTTGTTTACAGTCTGTTGGTTACAGTCTGTTGTTTACAGTCTGTTGGGTACAGTCTGTTGTTTACAGAATGATAGTTACAGTCTGTTGGGTACAGTCTGTTGGGTACAGTCTGTATTTTACAGTCTGTTGGGTACAGTCTGTTGGGTACAGTCTGTTGGGTACAGCCTGTTGGGTACAGCCTGTTGGGTACAGTCTGTTGGGTACAGTCTGTTGGGTACAGTCTGTTGGGTACAGCCTGTTGGGTACAGTCTGTTGGGTACAGTCTGTTGTTTAAAGTCTGTTTGTTACAGTCTGTTGTTTACAGTCTGTTGGGTACAGTCTGTTGGGTACTGTCTGTTGGGTACAGTCTATTGGCTACAGTCTGTTGGTTACAGTCTGTTGGGAACAGTCTGTTGGGTACAGTCTGTTGGGTACAGTCTGTTGTTTACAGTCTGTTGGGTACAGTCTGTTGGGTACAGTCTGTTGTTTACAGTCTGTTGGGTAAAGTCTATTGGTTAGTCTGTTGGGTACAGTCTGTATTTTACAGTCTGTTGTTTACAGTCTGTTGGTTACAGTCTGTTGTTTACAGTCTGTTGTTTACAGTCTGTTGTTTACAGAATGTTGGTTACAGTCTGTTGGGTACAGTCTGTTGGGTACAGTCTGTATTTTACAGTCTGTTGGGTACAGTCTATTGGTTACAGTCTGTTGGGTACAGTCTGTTGGGTACAGTCTGTTGGGTACAGTCTGTTGGGTACAGTCTATTGCTTACAGTCTGTTGGTTACAGTCTGTTGGTTACAGTCTGGTGGGTACAGTCTGTTGGGTACAGTCTGTTGTTTACAGTCTGTTGGGTACAGTCTGTTGGGTACAGTCTGTTGTTTACAGTCTGTTGGGTAAAGTCTATTGGTTAGTCTGTTGGGTACAGTCTGTATTTTACAGTCTGTTGTTTACAGTCTGTTGGTTACAGTCTGTTGTTTACAGTCTGTTGTTTACAGTCTGTTGTTTACAGAATGTTGGTTACAGTCTGTTGGGTACAGTCTGTTGGGTACAGTCTGTATTTTACAGTCTGTTGGGTACAGTCTATTGGTTACAGTCTGTTGGGTACAGTCTGTTGGGTACAGTCTGTTGGGTACAGTCTGTTGGGTACAGTCTATTGCTTACAGTCTGTTGGTTACAGTCTGTTGTTTACAGTCTGTTGGGTACAGTCTGTTGGGTACAGTCTGTTGTTTACAGTCTGTTGTTTACAGTCTGTTGGGTACAGTCTGTTGTTTACAGTCTGTTGGGTACAGTCTGTTGGGTACAGTCTGTTGTTTACAGTCTGTTGTTTACAGTCTGTTGTTTACAGTCTGTTGGGTTCAGTCTGTTGTGTATAGTCTGTTGGGTACAGTCTATTGTTTACAGTCTGTTGGTTACAGTCTGTTGGGTACAGTCTGTTGGGTACAGTCTGTTGGGTACAGCTGTTGTTTACAGTCTGTTGGTTACAGTCTGTTGGGTACAGTCTGTATTTTACAGTCTGTTGGGTACAGTCTATTGGTTACAGTCTGTTGGGTACAGTCTGTTGGGTACAGTCTGTTGGGTACAGTCTGTTGGGTACAGTCTATTGGTTACAGTCTGTTGGGTACAGTCTGTTGGGTACAGTCTGTTGGGTACAGTCTGTTTTTTACAGTCAGTTGGGGACAGTCTGTAGGGTACAGTCTGTTGTTACAGTCTGTTGTTTACAGTCTGTTGGGTACAGTCTGTTGGGTACAGTGGGTACAGTCTGTTGGGTTCAGTCTGTTGGGTACAGTCTGTTGGTTACAGTCTGTTGGGTAGAGTCTGTTGGGTACTGTCTGTTGTTTACAGTCTGTTGGTTACAGTCTGTTGTTTACAGTCTGTTGGGTACAGTCTATTGGGTACAGTCTGTTGTTTACAGTCTGTTGTTTACAGTCTGTTGAGTACAGTCTGTTGTTTACAGTCTGTTGTTTACAGTCTGTTGTTTACAGTCTGTTGGGTACAGTGTGTTGTTTACAGTCTGTTGGGTACAGTCTGTTGGGTACAGTCTGTTGGGTACAGTCTGTTGGTTACAGTCTGTTGGGTACAGTCTGTTGGGTACAGTCTGTTGGGTACAGTTTTTGGGTACAGTCTATTGCTTACAGTCTGTTGGTTACAGTCTGTTGGTTACAGTCTGGTGGGTACAGTCTGTTGGGTACAGTCTGTTGTTTACAGTCTGTTTGGTACAGTCTGTTGTTTACAGTCTGTTGGGTACAGTCTGTTGGGTACAGTCTGTTGTTTACAGTCTGTTGTTTACAGTCTGTTGGGTACAGTCTGTTGTTTACAGTCTGTTGGGTACAGTCTGTTGGGTACAGTCTGTTGTTTACAGTCTGTTGTTTACAGTCTGTTGTTTACAGTCTGTTGGGTTCAGTCTGTTGGGTACAGTCTGTTGGGTACAGTCTATTGTTTACAGTCTGTTGGTTACAGTCTGCTGGGTACAGTCTGTTGGGTACAGTCTGTTGGGTACAGTCTGTTGTTTACAGTCTGTTGGTTACAGTCTGTTGGGTACAGTCTGTATTTTACAGTCTGTTGGGTACTGTCTATTGGTTACAGTCTGTTGGGTACAGTCTGTTGGGTACAGTCTGTTGGGTAGAGTCTGTTGGGTACAGTCTATTGGTTACAGTCTGTTGGGTACAGTCTGTTGGGTACAGTCTGTTGGGTACAGTCTGTTGTTTACAGTCTGTTGGGGACAGTCTGTAGGGTACAGTCTATTGGTTACAGTCTGTTGGTTACAGTCTGTTGTTTACAGTCTGTTAGGTACAGTCTGTTGTTTACAGTCTGTTGTTTACAGTCTGTTGGGTACAGTCTGTTGGGTACAGTCTGTTGGTTACAGTCTGTTGGGTACAGTCTGTTTACAGTCTGTTGGGTACAGTCTGTTGGGTACAGTCTGTTGGGTACAGTCTGTTATTTACAGTCTGTTGGTTACAGTCTGTTGTTTACAGTCTGTTAGTTACAGTCTGTTGGGTACAGTCTGTTGGTTACAGTCTGTTGGTTACAGTCTGTTGGGTACAGTCTGTTTACAGTCTGTTGGGTACAGTCTGTTGGGTACAGTCTGTTGGGTACAGTCTGTTGGGTAAAGTCTATTGGTTACAGTCTGTTGGGTAAAGTCTGTTGGGTACAGTCTGTCGGTTACAGTCTGTTGGTTACCGTCTGTTGTTTACAGTCTGTTGGTTACAGTCTGTTGTTTACAGTCTGTTTGGTACAGTCTGTTGTTTACAGAATGATAGTTACAGTCTGTTGGGTACAGTCTGTTGGGTACAGTCTGTATTTTACAGTCTGTTGGGTACAGTCTGTTGGGTACAGTCTGTTGGGTACAGTCTGTTGGGTACAGCCTGTTGGGTACAGTCTGTTGGGTACAGTCTGTTGGGTACAGTCTGTTGGGTACAGCCTGTTGGGTACAGTCTGTTGGTTACAGTCTGTTGTTTACAGTCTGTTGGGTACAGTCTGTTGTTTACAGTCTGTTGGGTACAGTCTGTTGGGTACAGTCTATTGGTTACAGTCTGTTGGTTACAGTCTGTTGTTTACAGTCTGTTAGGTACAGTCTGTTGGTTACAGTCTATTGGTTACAGTCTGTTTGGTACAGTCTGTTGGGTACAGTCTGTTGGGAACAGTCTATTGGTTACAGTCTGTTGGGTACAGTCTGTTGGGTACAGTCTGTTGGGTACAGCCTGCTGGGTACAGTCTGTTGGGTACAGTCTGTTGTTTACAGTCTGTTGGGTACAGTCTGTTGTTTACAGTCTGTTGGGTACAGTCTGTTGGGTACAGTCTATTGGTTACAGTCTGGTGGTTACAGTCTGTTGTTTACAGTCTGTTAGGTACAGTCTGTTGTTTACAGTCTGTTGTTTACAGTCTGTTGGGTACAGTCTGTTGGGTACAGTCTGTTGGGTACAGTCTGTTGGTTACAGTCTGTTGGGTACAGTCTGTTTACAGTCTGTTTTTTACAGTCAGTTGGGGACAGTCTGTAGGGTACAGTCTGTTGTTACAGTCTGTTGTTTACAGTCTGTTGGGTACAGTCTGTTGGGTACAGTGGGTACAGTCTGTTGGGTTCAGTCTGTTGGGTACAGTCTGTTGGTTACAGTCTGTTGGGTAGAGTCTATTGGGTACTGTCTGTTGTTTACAGTCTGTTGGTTACAGTCTGTTGTTTACAGTCTGTTGGGTACAGTCTATTGGGTACAGTCTGTTGTTTACAGTCTGTTGTTTACAGTCTGTTGAGTACAGTCTGTTGTTTACAGTCTGTTGTTTACAGTCTGTTGTTTACAGTCTGTTGGGTACAGTGTGTTGTTTACAGTCTGTTGGGTACAGTCTGTTGGGTACAGTCTGTTGGTTACAGTCTGTTGGGTACAGTCTGTTGGGTACAGTCTGTTGGGTACAGTTTTTGGGTACAGTCTATTGCTTACAGTCTGTTGGTTACAGTCTGTTGGTTACAGTCTGGTGGGTACAGTCTGTTGGCTACAGTCTGTTGTTTACAGTCTGTTTGGTACAGTCTGTTGTTTACAGTCTGTTGGGTACAGTCTGTTGGGTACAGTCTGTTGTTTACAGTCTGTTGTTTACAGTCTGTTGGGTACAGTCTGTTGTTTACAGTCTGTTGGGTACAGTCTGTCGGTTACAGTCTGTTGGTTACCGTCTGTTGTTTACAGTCTGTTGGTTACAGTCTGTTGTTTACAGTCTGTTTGGTACAGTCTGTTGTTTACAGAATGATAGTTACAGTCTGTTGGGTACAGTCTGTTGGGTACAGTCTGTATTTTACAGTCTGTTGGGTACAGTCTGTTGGGTACAGTCTGTTGGGTACAGTCTGTTGGGTACAGCCTGTTGGGTACAGTCTGTTGGGTACAGTCTGTTGGGTACAGTCTGTTGGGTACAGCCTGTTGGGTACAGTCTGTTGGTTACAGTCTGTTGTTTACAGTCTGTTGGGTACAGTCTGTTGTTTACAGTCTGTTGGGTACAGTCTGTTGGGTACAGTCTATTGGTTACAGTCTGTTGGTTACAGTCTGTTGTTTACAGTCTGTTAGGTACAGTCTGTTGGTTACAGTCTATTGGTTACAGTCTGTTTGGTACAGTCTGTTGGGTACAGTCTGTTGGGAACAGTCTATTGGTTACAGTCTGTTGGGTACAGTCTTTTGGGTACAGTCTGTTGGGTACAGCCTGCTGGGTACAGTCTGTTGGGTACAGTCTGTTGTTTACAGTCTGTTGGGTACAGTCTGTTGTTTACAGTCTGTTGGGTACAGTCTGTTGGGTACAGTCTATTGGTTACAGTCTGTTGGTTACAGTCTGTTGTTTACAGTCTGTTAGGTACAGTCTGTTGTTTACAGTCTGTTGTTTACAGTCTGTTGGGTACAGTCTGTTGGGTACAGTCTGTTGGGTACAGTCTGTTGGTTACAGTCTGTTGGGTACAGTCTGTTTACAGTCTGTTGGGTACAGTCTGTTGGGTACAGTCTGTTGGGTACAGTCTGTTGGGTACAGTCTGTTGTTTACAGTCTGTTGGTTACAGTCTGTTGTTTACAGTCTGTTGGGTACAGTCTGTTGGGTACAGTCTGTTGGTTACAGTCTGTTGGGTACAGTCTGTTTACAGTCTGTTGGGTACAGTCTGTTGGGTACAGTCTGTTGGGTAAAGTCTTGGGTACAGTCTGTTGGTTACAGTCTGTTGGTTACCGTCTGTTGTTTACAGTCTGTTGGTTACAGTCTGTTGTTTACAGTCTGTTTGGTACAGTCTGTTGTTTACAGAATGATAGTTACAGTCTGTTGGGTACAGTCTGTTGGGTACAGTCTGTATTTTACAGTCTGTTGGGTACAGTCTATTGGTTACAGTCTGTTGGGTACAGTCTGTTGGGTACAGTCTGTTGGGTACAGCCTGTTGGGTACAGTCTGTTGGGTACAGTCTGTTGGGTACAGTCTGTTGGGTACAGTCTGTTGGGTACAGCCTGTTGGGTACAGTCTGTTGGGTACAGTCTGTTGTTTACAGTCTGTTGGGTACAGTCTGTTGTTTACAGTCTGTTGGGTACAGTCTGTTGGGTACAGTCTATTGGTTACAGTCTGATGGTTACAGTCTGTTGTTTACAGTCTGTTAGGTACAGTCTGTTGGTTACAGTCTATTGGTTACAGTCTGTTTGATACAGTCTGTTGGGTACAGTCTGTTGGGTACAGTCTATTGGTTACAGTCTGTTGGGTACAGTCTGTTGGGTACAGTCTGTTGGGTACAGTCTGTTTTTTACAGTCAGTTGGGGACAGTCTGTAGGGTACAGTCTGTTGTTACAGTCTGTTGTTTACAGTCTGTTGGGTACAGTCTGTTGGGTACAGTGGGTACAGTCTGTTGGGTTCAGTCTGTTGGGTACAGTCTGTTGGTTACAGTCTGTTGGGTAGAGTCTATTGGGTACTGTCTGTTGTTTACAGTCTGTTGGTTACAGTCTGTTGTTTACAGTCTGTTGGGTACAGTCTATTGGGTACAGTCTGTTGTTTACAGTCTGTTGTTTACAGTCTGTTGAGTACAGTCTGTTGTTTACAGTCTGTTGTTTACAGTCTGTTGTTTACAGTCTGTTGGGTACAGTGTGTTGTTTACAGTCTGTTGGGTACAGTCTGTTGGGTACAGTCTGTTGGGTAAAGTCTATTGGTTACAGTCTGTTGGGTACAGTCTGTTGGGTACAGTCTGTTGGGTACAGTTTTTGGGTACAGTCTATTGCTTACAGTCTGTTGGTTACAGTCTGTTGGTTACAGTCTGGTGGGTACAGTCTGTTGGCTACAGTCTGTTGTTTACAGTCTGTTTGGTACAGTCTGTTGTTTACAGTCTGTTGGGTACAGTCTGTTGGGTACAGTCTGTTGTTTACAGTCTGTTGTTTACAGTCTGTTGGGTACAGTCTGTTGTTTACAGTCTGTTGGGTACAGTCTGTTGGGTACAGTCTGTTGTTTACAGTATGTTGTTTACAGTCTGTTGTTTACAGTCTGTTGGGTTCAGTCTGTTGGGTACAGTCTGTTGGGTACAGTCTATTGTTTACAGTCTGTTGGTTACAGTCTGCTGGGTACAGTCTGTTGGGTACAGTCTGTTGGGTACAGTCTGTTGTTTACAGTCTGTTGGTTACAGTCTGTTGGGTACAGTCTGTATTTTACAGTCTGTTGGGTACTGTCTATTGGTTACAGTCTGTTGGGTACAGTCTGTTGGGTACAGTCTGTTGGGTAGAGTCTGTTGGGTACAGTCTATTGGTTACAGTCTGTTGGGTACAGTCTGTTGGGTACAGTCTGTTGGGTACAGTCTGTTGTTTACAGTCTGTTGGGGACAGTCTGTAGGGTACAGTCTATTGGTTACAGTCTGTTGGTTACAGTCTGTTGTTTACAGTCTGTTAGGTACAGTCTGTTGTTTACAGTCTGTTGTTTACAGTCTGTTGGGTACAGTCTGTTGGGTACAGTCTGTTGGTTACAGTCTGTTGGGTACAGTCTGTTTACAGTCTGTTGGGTACAGTCTGTTGGGTACAGTCTGTTGGGTACAGTCTGTTATTTACAGTCTGTTGGTTACAGTCTGTTGTTTACAGTCTGTTAGTTACAGTCTGTTGGGTACAGTCTGTTGGTTACAGTCTGTTGGTTACAGTCTGTTGGGTACAGTCTGTTTACAGTCTGTTGGGTACAGTCTGTTGGGTACAGTCTGTTGGGTACAGTCTGTTGGGTAAAGTCTATTGGTTACAGTCTGTTGGGTAAAGTCTGTTGGGTACAGTCTGTCGGTTACAGTCTGTTGGTTACCGTCTGTTGTTTACAGTCTGTTGGTTACAGTCTGTTGTTTACAGTCTGTTTGGTACAGTCTGTTGTTTACAGAATGATAGTTACAGTCTGTTGGGTACAGTCTGTTGGGTACAGTCTGTATTTTACAGTCTGTTGGGTACAGTCTGTTGGGTACAGTCTGTTGGGTACAGTCTGTTGGGTACAGCCTGTTGGGTACAGTCTGTTGGGTACAGTCTGTTGGGTACAGTCTGTTGGGTACAGCCTGTTGGGTACAGTCTGTTGGTTACAGTCTGTTGTTTACAGTCTGTTGGGTACAGTCTGTTGTTTACAGTCTGTTGGGTACAGTCTGTTGGGTACAGTCTATTGGTTACAGTCTGTTGGTTACAGTCTGTTGTTTACAGTCTGTTAGGTACAGTCTGTTGGTTACAGTCTATTGGTTACAGTCTGTTTGGTACAGTCTGTTGGGTACAGTCTGTTGGGAACAGTCTATTGGTTACAGTCTGTTGGGTACAGTCTGTTGGGTACAGTCTGTTGGGTACAGCCTGCTGGGTACAGTCTGTTGGGTACAGTCTGTTGTTTACAGTCTGTTGTTTACAGTCTGTTGTTTACAGTCTGTTGGGTACAGTCTGTTAGGTACAGTCTATTGGTTACAGTCTGTTGGTTACAGTCTGTTGTTTACAGTCTGTTAGGTACAGTCTGTTGTTTACAGTCTGTTGTTTACAGTCTGTTGGGTACAGTCTGTTGGGTACAGTCTGTTGGGTACAGTCTGTTGGTTACAGTCTGTTGGGTACAGTCTGTTTACAGTCTGTTGGGTACAGTCTGTTGGGTACAGTCTGTTGGGTACAGTCTGTTGGGTACAGTCTGTTATTTACAGTCTGTTGGTTACAGTCTGTTGTTTACAGTCTGTTGGGTACAGTCTGTTGGTTACAGTCTGTTGGGTACAGTCTGTTTACAGTCTGTTGGGTACAGTCTGTTGGGTACAGTCTGTTGGGTAAAGTCTTGGGTACAGTCTGTTGGTTACAGTCTATTGGTTACAGTCTGTTTGGTACAGTCTGTTGGGTACAGTCTGTTGGGAACAGTCTATTGGTTACAGTCTGTTGGGTACAGTCTGTTGGGTACAGTCTGTTGGGTACAGCCTGCTGGGTACAGTCTGTTGGGTACAGTCTGTTGTTTACAGTCTGTTGGGTACAGTCTGTTGTTTACAGTCTGTTGGGTACAGTCTGTTGGGTACAGTCTATTGGTTACAGTCTGTTGGTTACAGTCTGTTGTTTACAGTCTGTTAGGTACAGTCTGTTGTTTACAGTCTGTTGTTTACAGTCTGTTGGGTACAGTCTGTTGGGTACAGTCTGTTGGGTACAGTCTGTTGGTTACAGTCTGTTGGGTACAGTCTGTTTACAGTCTGTTGGGTACAGTCTGTTGGGTACAGTCTGTTGGGTACAGTCTGTTGGGTACAGTCTGTTATTTACAGTCTGTTGGTTACAGTCTGTTGTTTACAGTCTGTTGGGTACAGTCTGTTGGTTACAGTCTGTTGGGTACAGTCTGTTTACAGTCTGTTGGGTACAGTCTGTTGGGTACAGTCTGTTGGGTACAGTCTGTTGGGTACAGTCTATTGGTTACAGTCTGATGGTTACAGTCTGTTGTTTACAGTCTGTTAGGTACAGTCTGTTGGTTACAGTCTATTGGTTACAGTCTGTTTGATACAGTCTGTTGGGTACAGTCTGTTGGGAACAGTCTATTGGTTACAGTCTGTTGGTTACAGTCTGTTGGGTACAGTCTGTTAGTTACAGTCTGTTGTTTACAGTCTGTTGGGTACAGTCTGTTGGGTACAGTCTGTTGTTGACAGTCTGTTGTTTACAGTCTGTTGGTTACAGTCTGTTGTTTACAGTCTGTTGGGTACAGTCTGTTGTTTACAGTCTGTTGGGTACAGTCTGTTGGGTACAGTCTATTGGTTACAGTCTGTTGGTTACAGTCTGTTGTTTACAGTCTGTTAGGTACAGTCTGTTGGTTACAGTCTATTGGTTACAGTCTGTTTGGTACAGTCTGTTGGGTACAGTCTGTTGGGAACAGTCTATTGGTTACAGTCTGTTGGGTACAGTCTGTTGGGTACAGTCTGTTGGGTACAGCCTGCTGGGTACAGTCTGTTGGGTACAGTCTGTTGTTTACAGTCTGTTGGGTACAGTCTGTTGTTTACAGTCTGTTGGGTACAGTCTGTTGGGTACAGTCTGTTGGGTACAGTCTATTGGTTACAGTCTGTTGGTTACAGTCTGTTGTTTACAGTCTGTTAGGTACAGTCTGTTGTTTACAGTCTGTTGGGTACAGTCTGTTGGGTACAGTCTGTTGGGTACAGTCTGTTGGGTACAGTCTGTTGGTTACAGTCTGTTGGGTACAGTCTGTTTACAGTCTGTTGGGTACAGTCTGTTGGGTACAGTCTGTTGGGTACAGTCTGTTGGGTACAGTCTGTTATTTACAGTCTGTTGGTTACAGTCTGTTGTTTACAGTCTGTTGGGTACAGTCTGTTGGGTACAGTCTGTTGGTTACAGTCTGTTGGGTACAGTCTGTTTACAGTCTGTTGGGTACAGTCTGTTGGGTACAGTCTGTTGGGTAAAGTCTTGGGTACAGTCTGTTGGTTACAGTCTGTTGGTTACCGTCTGTTGTTTACAGTCTGTTGGTTACAGTCTGTTGTTTACAGTCTGTTTGGTACAGTCTGTTGTTTACAGAATGATAGTTACAGTCTGTTGGGTACAGTCTGTTGGGTACAGTCTGTATTTTACAGTCTGTTGGGTACAGTCTATTGGTTACAGTCTGTTGGGTACAGTCTGTTGGGTACAGTCTGTTGGGTACAGCCTGTTGGGTACAGTCTGTTGGGTACAGTCTGTTGGGTACAGTCTGTTGGGTACAGTCTGTTGGGTACAGTCTGTTGGGTACAGCCTGTTGGGTACAGTCTGTTGGGTACAGTCTGTTGTTTACAGTCTGTTGGGTACAGTCTGTTGTTTACAGTCTGTTGGGTACAGTCTGTTGGGTACAGTCTATTGGTTACAGTCTGATGGTTACAGTCTGTTTTTTACAGTCTGTTAGGTACAGTCTGTTGGTTACAGTCTATTGGTTACAGTCTGTTTGATACAGTCTGTTGGGTACAGTCTGTTGGGAACAGTCTATTGGTTACAGTCTGTTGGTTACAGTCTGTTGGGTACAGTCTGTTAGTTACAGTCTGTTGTTTACAGTCTGTTGGGTACAGTCTGTTGGGTACAGTCTGTTGTTGACAGTCTGTTGTTTACAGTCTGTTGGTTACAGTCTGTTTACAGTCTGTTGGGTACAGTCTGTTGGGTACAGTCTGTTGGGTAAATATCTATTGGTTACTGTCTGTTGGGTACAGTCTGTTGGGTACAGTCTGTTGGTTACAGTCTGTTGGTTACAGTCTGTTGGGTACAGTCTGTTGTTTACAGTCTGTTGTTTACAGTCTGTTGGTTACCGTCTGTTGTTTACAGTCTGTTGGTTACAGTCTGTTGTTTACAGTCTGTTGGGTACAGTCTGTTGTTTACAGAATGATAGTTACAGTCTGTTGGGTACAGTCTGTTGGGTACAGTCTGTATTTACAGTCTGTTGGGTACAGTCTGTTGGGTACAGTCTGTTGGGTACAGTCTGTTGGGTACAGCCTGTTGGGTACAGTCTGTTGGGTACAGTCTGTTGGGTACAGTCTGTTGGGTACAGCCTGTTGGGTACAGTCTGTTGGGTACAGTCTGTTGGGTACAGTCTGTTTGTTACAGTCTGTTGTTTACAGTCTGTTGGGTACAGTCTGTTGGGTACTGTCTGTTGGGTACAGTCTATTGGCTACAGTCTGTTGGTTACAGTCTGTTGGGAACAGTCTTCTGGGTACAGTCTGTTGGGTACAGTCTGCTGTTTACAGTCTGTTGTTTACAGTCTGTTGTTTACAGTCTGTTGGGTACAGTCTGTTAGGTACAGTCTATTGGTTACAGTCTGTTGGTTACAGTCTGTTGTTTACAGTCTGTTAGGTACAGTCTGTTGTTTACAGTCTGTTGTTTACAGTCTGTTGGGTACAGTCTGTTGGGTACAGTCTGTTGGGTACAGTCTGTTGGTTACAGTCTGTTGGGTACAGTCTGTTTACAGTCTGTTGGGTACAGTCTGTTGGGTACAGTCTGTTGGGTACAGTCTGTTGGGTACAGTCTGTTATTTACAGTCTGTTGGTTACAGTCTGTTGTTTACAGTCTGTTGGGTACAGTCTGTTGGTTACAGTCTGTTGGGTACAGTCTGTTTACAGTCTGTTGGGTACAGTCTGTTGGGTACAGTCTGTTGGGTAAAGTCTTGGGTACAGTCTGTTGGTTACAGTCTATTGGTTACAGTCTGTTTGGTACAGTCTGTTGGGT
This sequence comes from Salmo salar, assembly GCF_905237065.1. NCBI lineage: Eukaryota > Metazoa > Chordata > Actinopteri > Salmoniformes > Salmonidae > Salmo > Salmo salar. Next base: position 42,809,973 of record NC_059452.1, read on the forward strand.
ACAGTCTGTTGGGAACAGTCTATTGGTTACAGTCTGTTGGGTACAGTCTGTTGGGTACAGTCTGTTGGGTACAGCCTGCTGGGTACAGTCTGTTGGGTACAGTCTGTTGTTTACAGTCTGTTGGGTACAGTCTGTTGTTTACAGTCTGTTGGGTACAGTCTGTTGGGTACAGTCTATTGGTTACAGTCTGTTGGTTACAGTCTGTTGTTTACAGTCTGTTAGGTACAGTCTGTTGTTTACAGTCTGTTGTTTACAGTCTGTTGGGTACAGTCTGTTGGGTACAGTCTGTTGGGTACAGTCTGTTGGTTACAGTCTGTTGGGTACAGTCTGTTTACAGTCTGTTGGGTACAGTCTGTTGGGTACAGTCTGTTGGGTACAGTCTGTTGGGTACAGTCTGTTATTTACAGTCTGTTGGTTACAGTCTGTTGTTTACAGTCTGTTGGGTACAGTCTGTTGGTTACAGTCTGTTGGGTACAGTCTGTTTACAGTCTGTTGGGTACAGTCTGTTGGGTACAGTCTGTTGGGTACAGTCTGTTGGGTACAGTCTATTGGTTACAGTCTGATGGTTACAGTCTGTTGTTTACAGTCTGTTAGGTACAGTCTGTTGGTTACAGTCTATTGGTTACAGTCTGTTTGATACAGTCTGTTGGGTACAGTCTGTTGGGAACAGTCTATTGGTTACAGTCTGTTGGTTACAGTCTGTTGGGTACAGTCTGTTAGTTACAGTCTGTTGTTTACAGTCTGTTGGGTACAGTCTGTTGGGTACAGTCTGTTGTTGACAGTCTGTTGTTTACAGTCTGTTGGTTACAGTCTGTTGTTTACAGTCTGTTGGGTACAGTCTGTTGTTTACAGTCTGTTGGGTACAGTCTGTTGGGTACAGTCTATTGGTTACAGTCTGTTGGTTACAGTCTGTTGTTTACAGTCTGTTAGGTACAGTCTGTTGGTTACAGTCTATTGGTTACAGTCTGTTTGGTACAGTCTGTTGGGTACAGTCTGTTGGGAACAGTCTATTGGTTACAGTCTGTTGGGTACAGTCTGTTGGGTACAGTCTGTTGGGTACAGCCTGCTGGGTACAGTCTGTTGGGTACAGTCTGTTGTTTACAGTCTGTTGGGTACAGTCTGTTGTTTACAGTCTGTTGGGTACAGTCTGTTGGGTACAGTCTGTTGGGTACAGTCTATTGGTTACAGTCTGTTGGTTACAGTCTGTTGTTTACAGTCTGTTAGGTACAGTCTGTTGTTTACAGTCTGTTGGGTACAGTCTGTTGGGTACAGTCTGTTGGGTACAGTCTGTTGGGTACAGTCTGTTGGTTACAGTCTGTTGGGTACAGTCTGTTTACAGTCTGTTGGGTACAGTCTGTTGGGTACAGTCTGTTGGGTACAGTCTGTTGGGTACAGTCTGTTATTTACAGTCTGTTGGTTACAGTCTGTTGTTTACAGTCTGTTGGGTACAGTCTGTTGGGTACAGTCTGTTGGTTACAGTCTGTTGGGTACAGTCTGTTTACAGTCTGTTGGGTACAGTCTGTTGGGTACAGTCTGTTGGGTAAAGTCTTGGGTACAGTCTGTTGGTTACAGTCTGTTGGTTACCGTCTGTTGTTTACAGTCTGTTGGTTACAGTCTGTTGTTTACAGTCTGTTTGGTACAGTCTGTTGTTTACAGAATGATAGTTACAGTCTGTTGGGTACAGTCTGTTGGGTACAGTCTGTATTTTACAGTCTGTTGGGTACAGTCTATTGGTTACAGTCTGTTGGGTACAGTCTGTTGGGTACAGTCTGTTGGGTACAGCCTGTTGGGTACAGTCTGTTGGGTACAGTCTGTTGGGTACAGTCTGTTGGGTACAGTCTGTTGGGTACAGTCTGTTGGGTACAGCCTGTTGGGTACAGTCTGTTGGGTACAGTCTGTTGTTTACAGTCTGTTGGGTACAGTCTGTTGTTTACAGTCTGTTGGGTACAGTCTGTTGGGTACAGTCTATTGGTTACAGTCTGATGGTTACAGTCTGTTTTTTACAGTCTGTTAGGTACAGTCTGTTGGTTACAGTCTATTGGTTACAGTCTGTTTGATACAGTCTGTTGGGTACAGTCTGTTGGGAACAGTCTATTGGTTACAGTCTGTTGGTTACAGTCTGTTGGGTACAGTCTGTTAGTTACAGTCTGTTGTTTACAGTCTGTTGGGTACAGTCTGTTGGGTACAGTCTGTTGTTGACAGTCTGTTGTTTACAGTCTGTTGGTTACAGTCTGTTTACAGTCTGTTGGGTACAGTCTGTTGGGTACAGTCTGTTGGGTAAATATCTATTGGTTACTGTCTGTTGGGTACAGTCTGTTGGGTACAGTCTGTTGGTTACAGTCTGTTGGTTACAGTCTGTTGGGTACAGTCTGTTGTTTACAGTCTGTTGTTTACAGTCTGTTGGTTACCGTCTGTTGTTTACAGTCTGTTGGTTACAGTCTGTTGTTTACAGTCTGTTGGGTACAGTCTGTTGTTTACAGAATGATAGTTACAGTCTGTTGGGTACAGTCTGTTGGGTACAGTCTGTATTTTACAGTCTGTTGGGTACAGTCTGTTGGGTACAGTCTGTTGGGTACAGTCTGTTGGGTACAGCCTGTTGGGTACAGTCTGTTGGGTACAGTCTGTTGGGTACAGTCTGTTGGGTACAGCCTGTTGGGTACAGTCTGTTGGGTACAGTCTGTTGGGTACAGTCTGTTTGTTACAGTCTGTTGTTTACAGTCTGTTGGGTACAGTCTGTTGGGTACTGTCTGTTGGGTACAGTCTATTGGCTACAGTCTGTTGGTTACAGTCTGTTGGGAACAGTCTTCTGGGTACAGTCTGTTGGGTACAGTCTGCTGTTTACAGTCTGTTGTTTACAGTCTGTTGTTTACAGTCTGTTGGGTACAGTCTGTTAGGTACAGTCTATTGGTTACAGTCTGTTGGTTACAGTCTGTTGTTTACAGTCTGTTAGGTACAGTCTGTTGTTTACAGTCTGTTGTTTACAGTCTGTTGGGTACAGTCTGTTGGGTACAGTCTGTTGGGTACAGTCTGTTGGTTACAGTCTGTTGGGTACAGTCTGTTTACAGTCTGTTGGGTACAGTCTGTTGGGTACAGTCTGTTGGGTACAGTCTGTTGGGTACAGTCTGTTGTTTACAGTCTGTTGGTTACAGTCTGTTGTTTACAGTCTGTTGGGTACAGTCTGTTGGTTACAGTCTGTTGGGTACAGTCTGTTTACAGTCTGTTGGGTACAGTCTGTTGGGTACAGTCTGTTGGGTAAAGTCTTGGGTACAGTCTGTTGGTTACAGTCTATTGGTTACAGTCTGTTTGGTACAGTCTGTTGGGTACAGTCTGTTGGGAACAGTCTATTGGTTACAGTCTGTTGGGTACAGTCTGTTGGGTACAGTCTGTTGGGTACAGCCTGCTGGGTACAGTCTGTTGGGTACAGTCTGTTGTTTACAGTCTGTTGGGTACAGTCTGTTGTTTACAGTCTGTTGGGTACAGTCTGTTGGGTACAGTCTATTGGTTACAGTCTGTTGGTTACAGTCTGTTGTTTACAGTCTGTTAGGTACAGTCTGTTGTTTACAGTCTGTTGTTTACAGTCTGTTGGGTACAGTCTGTTGGGTACAGTCTGTTGGGTACAGTCTGTTGGTTACAGTCTGTTGGGTACAGTCTGTTTACAGTCTGTTGGGTACAGTCTGTTGGGTACAGTCTGTTGGGTACAGTCTGTTGGGTACAGTCTGTTATTTACAGTCTGTTGGTTACAGTCTGTTGTTTACAGTCTGTTGGGTACAGTCTGTTGGTTACAGTCTGTTGGGTACAGTCTGTTTACAGTCTGTTGGGTACAGTCTGTTGGGTACAGTCTGTTGGGTACAGTCTGTTGGGTACAGTCTATTGGTTACAGTCTGATGGTTACAGTCTGTTGTTTACAGTCTGTTAGGTACAGTCTGTTGGTTACAGTCTATTGGTTACAGTCTGTTTGATACAGTCTGTTGGGTACAGTCTGTTGGGAACAGTCTATTGGTTACAGTCTGTTGGTTACAGTCTGTTGGGTACAGTCTGTTAGTTACAGTCTGTTGTTTACAGTCTGTTGGGTACAGTCTGTTGGGTACAGTCTGTTGTTGACAGTCTGTTGTTTACAGTCTGTTGGTTACAGTCTGTTGTTTACAGTCTGTTGGGTACAGTCTGTTGTTTACAGTCTGTTGGGTACAGTCTGTTGGGTACAGTCTGTTGGTTACAGTCTGTTGGTTACAGTCTGTTGTTTACAGTCTGTTAGGTACAGTCTGTTGGTTACAGTCTGTTGGTTACAGTCTGTTTGGTACAGTCTGTTGGGTACAGTCTGTTGGGAACAGTCTATTGGTTACAGTCTGTTGGGTACAGTCTGTTGGGTACAGTCTGTTGGGTACAGCCTGCTGGGTACAGTCTGTTGGGTACAGTCTGTTGTTTACAGTCTGTTGGGTACAGTCTGTTGTTTACAGTCTGTTGGGTACAGTCTGTTGGGTACAGTCTATTGGTTACAGTCTGTTGGTTACAGTCTGTTGTTTACAGTCTGTTAGGTACAGTCTGTTGTTTACAGTCTGTTGGGTACAGTCTGTTGGGTACAGTCTGTTGGGTACAGTCTGTTGGGTACAGTCTGTTGGTTACAGTCTGTTGGGTACAGTCTGTTTACAGTCTGTTGGGTACAGTCTGTTGGGTACAGTCTGTTGGGTACAGTCTGTTGGGTACAGTCTGTTATTTACAGTCTGTTGGTTACAGTCTGTTGTTTACAGTCTGTTGGGTACAGTCTGTTGGGTACAGTCTGTTGGTTACAGTCTGTTGGGTACAGTCTGTTTACAGTCTGTTGGGTACAGTCTGTTGGGTACAGTCTGTTGGGTAAAGTCTTGGGTACAGTCTGTTGGTTACAGTCTGTTGGTTACCGTCTGTTGTTTACAGTCTGTTGGTTACAGTCTGTTGTTTACAGTCTGTTTGGTACAGTCTGTTGTTTACAGAATGATAGTTACAGTCTGTTGGGTACAGTCTGTTGGGTACAGTCTGTATTTTACAGTCTGTTGGGTACAGTCTATTGGTTACAGTCTGTTGGGTACAGTCTGTTGGGTACAGTCTGTTGGGTACAGCCTGTTGGGTACAGTCTGTTGGGTACAGTCTGTTGGGTACAGTCTGTTGGGTACAGTCTGTTGGGTACAGTCTGTTGGGTACAGCCTGTTGGGTACAGTCTGTTGGGTACAGTCTGTTGTTTACAGTCTGTTGGGTACAGTCTGTTGTTTACAGTCTGTTGGGTACAGTCTGTTGGGTACAGTCTGTTGGTTACAGTCTGATGGTTACAGTCTGTTTTTTACAGTCTGTTAGGTACAGTCTGTTGGTTACAGTCTGTTGGTTACAGTCTGTTAGGTACAGTCTGTTGGGTACAGTCTGTTGGGAACAGTCTATTGGTTACAGTCTGTTGGTTACAGTCTGTTGGGTACAGTCTGTTGGTTACAGTCTGTTGTTTACAGTCTGTTGGGTACAGTCTGTTGGGTACAGTCTGTTGTTGACAGTCTGTTGTTTACAGTCTGTTGGTTACAGTCTGTTTACAGTCTGTTGGGTACAGTCTGTTGGGTACAGTCTGTTGGGTAAATATCTATTGGTTACTGTCTGTTGGGTACAGTCTGTTGGGTACAGTCTGTTGGTTACAGTCTGTTGGTTACAGTCTGTTGGGTACAGTCTGTTGTTTACAGTCTGTTGTTTACAGTCTGTTGGTTACCGTCTGTTGTTTACAGTCTGTTGGTTACAGTCTGTTGTTTACAGTCTGTTGGGTACAGTCTGTTGTTTACAGAATGATAGTTACAGTCTGTTGGGTACAGTCTGTTGGGTACAGTCTGTATTTTACAGTCTGTTGGGTACAGTCTGTTGGGTACAGTCTGTTGGGTACAGTCTGTTGGGTACAGCCTGTTGGGTACAGTCTGTTGGGTACAGTCTGTTGGGTACAGTCTGTTGGGTACAGCCTGTTGGGTACAGTCTGTTGGGTACAGTCTGTTGGGTACAGTCTGTTTGTTACAGTCTGTTGTTTACAGTCTGTTGGGTACAGTCTGTTGGGTACTGTCTGTTGGGTACAGTCTATTGGCTACAGTCTGTTGGTTACAGTCTGTTGGGAACAGTCTTCTGGGTACAGTCTGTTGGGTACAGTCTGCTGTTTACAGTCTGTTGGGTACAGTCTGTTGGGTACAGTCTGTTGTTTACAGTCTGTTGGGTAAAGTCTATTGGTTAGTCTGTTGGGTACAGTCTGTATTTTACAGTCTGTTGTTTACAGTCTGTTGGTTACAGTCTGTTGTTTACAGTCTGTTGTTTACAGTCTGTTGTTTACAGAATGTTGGTTACAGTCTGTTGGGTACAGTCTGTTGGGTACAGTCTGTATTTTACAGTCTGTTGGGTACAGTCTATTGGTTACAGTCTGTTGGGTACAGTCTGTTGGGTACAGTCTGTTGGGTACAGTCTGTTGGGTACAGTCTATTGCTTACAGTCTGTTGGTTACAGTCTGTTGGTTACAGTCTGGTGGGTACAGTCTGATCGGTACAGTCTGTTGTTTACAGTCTGTTGGGTACAGTCTGTTGTTTACAGTCTGTTGGGTACAGTCTGTTGGGTACAGTCTGTTGTTTACAGTCTGTTGTTTACAGTCTGTTGGGTACAGTCTCTTGTTTACAGTCTGTTGGGTACAGTCTGTTGGGTACAGTCTGTTGTTTACAGTCTGTTGTTTACAGTCTGTTGTTTACAGTCTGTTGGGTTCAGTCTGTTGGGTACAGTCTGTTGGGTACAGTCTATTGTTTACAGTCTGTTGGTTACAGTCTGTTGGGTACAGTCTGTTGGGTACAGTCTGTTGGGTACAGCTGTTGTTTACAGTCTTTTGGTTACAGTCTGTTGGGTACAGTCTGTATTTTACAGTCTGTTGGGTACAGTCTATTGGTTACAGTCTGTTGGGTACAGTCTGTTGGGTACAGTCTGTTGGGTACAGTCTATTGGTTACAGTCTGTTGGGTACAGTCTGTTGGGTACAGTCTGTTGGGTACAGTCTGTTTTTTACAGTCTGTTGGGGACAGTCTGTAGGGTACAGTCTGTTGTTACAGTCTGTTGTTTACAGTCTGTTGGGTACAGTCTGTTGGGTACAGTGGGTACAGTCTGTTGGGTTCAGTCTGTTGGGTACAGTCTGTTGGTTAGATTCTGTTGGGTAGAGTCTGTTGGGTACTGTCTGTTGTTTACAGTCTGTTGGTTACAGTCTGTTGTTTACAGTCTGTTGGGTACAGTCTATTGGGTACAGTCTGTTGTTTACAGTCTGTTGTTTACAGTCTGTTGAGTACAGTCTGTTGTTTACAGTCTGTTGTTTACAGTCTGTTGGGTACAGTGTGTTGTTTACAGTCTGTTGGGTACAGTCTGTTGGGTACAGTCTGTTGGGTAAAGTCTATTGGTTACAGTCTGTTGGGTACAGTCTGTTGGGTACAGTCTGTTGGGTACAGTTTTTGGGTACAGTCTATTGCTTACAGTCTGTTGGTTACAGTCTGTTGGTTACAGTCTGGTGGGTACAGTCTGTTGGGTACAGTCTGTTGTTTACAGTCTGTTTGGTACAGTCTGTTGTTTACAGTCTGTTGGGTACAGTCTGTTGGGTACAGTCTGTTGTTTACAGTCTGTTGTTTACAGTCTGTTGGGTACAGTCTGTTGTTTACAGTCTGTTGGGTACAGTCTGTTGGGTACAGTCTGTTGTTTACAGTATGTTGTTTACAGTCTGTTGTTTACAGTCTGTTGGGTTCAGTCTGTTGGGTACAGTCTGTTGGGTACAGTCTATTGTTTACAGTCTGTTGGTTACAGTCTGCTGGGTACAGTCTGTTGGGTACAGTCTGTTGGGTACAGTCTGTTGTTTACAGTCTGTTGGTTACAGTCTGTTGGGTACAGTCTGTATTTTACAGTCTGTTGGGTACTGTCTATTGGTTACAGTCTGTTGGGTACAGTCTGTTGGGTACAGTCTGTTGGGTACAGTCTGTTGGGTACAGTCTATTGGTTACAGTCTGTTGGGTACAGTCTGTTGGGTACAGTCTGTTGGGTACAGTCTGTTGTTTACAGTCTGTTGGGGACAGTCTGTAGGGTACAGTCTGTTGTTACAATCTGTTGTTTACAGTCTGTTGGGTACAGTCTGTTGGGTACAGTCTGTTGGGTACAGTCTGTTGGGTACAGTCTGTTGGGTACAGTCTGTTGGGTACAGTCTGTTGGGTACAGTCTGTTGGGTACAGTCTGTTGGGTACAGTCTGTTGGGTACAGTCTGTTGGGTACAGTCTGTTGTTTAAAGTCTGTTTGGTACAGTCTGTTGTTTACAGTCTGTTGGGTACAGTCTGTTGTTTACAGTCTGTTGGGTAAAGTCTATTGGTTAGTCTGTTGGGTACAGTCTGTATTTTACAGTCTGTTGTTTACAGTCTGTTGGTTACAGTCTGTTGTTTACAGTCTGTTGTTTACAGTCTGTTGTTTACAGAATGTTGGTTACAGTCTGTTGGGTACAGTCTGTTGGGTACAGTCTGTATTTTACAGTCTGTTGGGTACAGTCTATTGGTTACAGTCTGTTGGGTACAGTCTGTTGGGTACAGTCTGTTGGGTACAGTCTATTGCTTACAGTCTGTTGGTTACAGTCTGTTGGTTACAGTCTGGTGGGTACAGTCTGTTGGGTACAGTCTGTTGTTTACAGTCTGTTGGGTACAGTCTGTTGTTTACAGTCTGTTGGGTACAGTCTGTTGGGTACAGTCTGTTGTTTACAGTCTGTTGTTTACAGTCTGTTGGGTACAGTCTGTTGTTTACAGTCTGTTGGGTACAGTCTGTTGGGTACAGTCTGTTGTTTACAGTCTGTTGTTTACAGTCTGTTGGGTTCAGTCTGTTGGGTACAGTCTGTTGGGTACAGTCTGTTGTTTACAGTCTGTTGGTTACAGTCTGTTGGGTACAGTCTGTTGGGTACAGTCTGTTGGGTACAGCTGTTGTTTACAGTCTGTTGGTTACAGTCTGTTGGGTACAGTCTGTATTTTACAGTCTGTTGGGTACAGTCTATTGGTTACAGTCTGTTGGGTACAGTCTGTTGGGTACAGTCTGTTGGGTACAGTCTGTTTTTTACAGTCTGTTGGGGACAGTCTGTAGGGTACAGTCTGTTGTTACAGTCTGTTGTTTACAGTCTGTTGGGTACAGTCTGTTGGGTACAGTGGGTACAGTCTGTTGGGTTCAGTCTGTTGGGTACAGTCTGTTGGTTACAGTCTGTTGGGTAGAGTCTGTTGGGTACTATCTGTTGTTTACAGTCTGTTGGTTACAGTCTGTTGTTTACAGTCTGTTGGGTACAGTCTATTGGGTACAGTCTGTTGTTTACAGTCTGTTGTTTACAGTCTGTTGTTTACAGTCTGTTGTTTACAGTCTGTTGTTTACAGTCTGTTGGGTACAGTGTGTTGTTTACAGTCTGTTGGGTACAGTCTGTTGGGTACAGTCTGTTGGGTAAAGTCTATTGGTTACAGTCTGTTGGGTACAGTCTGTTGGGTACAGTCTGTTGGGTACAGTTTTTGGGTACAGTCTATTGCTTACAGTCTGTTGGTTACAGTCTGTTTGTTACAGTCTGGTGGGTACAGTCTGTTGGGTACAGTCTGTTGTTTACAGTCTGTTTGGTACAGTCTGTTGTTTACAGTCTGTTGGGTACAGTCTGTTGGGTACAGTCTGTTGTTTACAGTCTGTTGTTTACACTCTGTTGGGTACAGTCTGTTGTTTACAGTCTGTTGGGTACAGTCTGTTGGGTACAGTCTGTTGTTTACAGTATGTTGTTTACAGTCTGTTGTTTACAGTCTGTTGGGTTCAGTCTGTTGGGTACAGTCTGTTGGGTACAGTCTATTGTTTACAGTCTGTTGGTTACAGTATGCTGGGTACAGTCTGTTGGGTACAGTCTGTTGGGTACAGTCTGTTGTTTACAGTCTGTTGGTTACAGTCTGTTGGGTACAGTCTGTATTTTACAGTCTGTTGGGTACTGTCTATTGGTTACAGTCTGTTGGGTACAGTCTGTTGGGTACAGTCTATTGGTTACAGTCTGTTGGGTACAGTCTGTTGGGTACAGTCTGTTGGGTACAGTCTGTTGTTTACAGTCTGTTGGGGACAGTCTGTAGGGTACAGTCTATTGGTTACAGTCTGTTGGTTACAGTCTGTTGTTTACAGTCTGTTAGGTACAGTCTGTTGTTTACAGTCTGTTGTTTACAGTCTGTTGGGTACAGTCTGTTGGGTACAGTCTGTTGGTTACAGTCTGTTGGGTACAGTCTGTTTACAGTCTGTTGGGTACAGTCTGTTGGGTACAGTCTGATGGGTACAGTCTGTTGGGTACAGTCTGTTGGGTACAGTCTATTGTTTATAGTCTGTTGGTTACAGTCTGCTGGGTACAGTCTGTTGGGTACAGTCTGTTGGGTACAGTCTGTTGTTTACAGTCTGTTGGTTACAGTCTGTTGGGTACAGTCTGTATTTTACAGTCTGTTGGGTACTGTCTATTGGTTACAGTCTGTTGGGTACAGTCTGTTGGGTACAGTCTGTTGGGTACAGTCTATTGGTTACAGTCTGTTGGGTACAGTCTGTTGGGTACAGTCTGTTGGGTACAGTCTGTTGTTTACAGTCTGTTGGGGACAGTCTGTAGGGTACAGTCTATTGGTTACAGTCTGTTGGTTACAGTCTGTTGTTTACAGTCTGTTAGGTACAGTCTGTTGTTTACAGTCTGTTGTTTACAGTCTGTTGGGTACAGTCTGTTGGGTACAGTCTGTTGGTTACAGTCTGTTGGGTACAGTCTGTTTACAGTCTGTTGGGTACAGTCTGTTGGGTACAGTCTGATGGGTACAGTCTGTTGGGTACAGTCTGTTGGGTACAGTCTGTTATTTACAGTCTGTTGGTTACAGTCTGTTGTTTACAGTCTGTTAGTTACAGTCTGTTGGGTACAGTCTGTTGGTTACAGTCTGTTGGTTACAGTCTGTTGGGTACAGTCTGTTTACAGTCTGTTGGGTACAGTCTGTTGGGTACAGTCTGTTGGGTACAGTCTGTTGGGTAAAGTCTATTGGTTACAGTCTGTTGGGTAAAGTCTGTTGGGTACAGTCTGTTGGTTACAGTCTGTTGGTTACCGTCTGTTTTTTACAGTCTGTTGGTTACAGTCTGTTGTTTACAGTCTGTTTGGTACAGTCTGTTGTTTACAGAATGATAGTTACAGTCTGTTGGGTACAGTCTGTTGGGTACAGTCTATTGGCTACAGTCTGTTGGTTACAGTCTGTTGGGAACAGTCTGTTGGGTACAGTCTGTTGGGTACAGTCTGTTGTTTACAGTCTGTTGGGTACATTCTGTTGGGTACAGTCTGTTGTTTACAGTCTGTTGGGTAAAGTCTATTGGTTAGTCTGTTGGGTACAGTCTGTATTTTACAGTCTGTTGTTTACAGTCTGTTGGTTACAGTCTGTTGTTTACAGTCTGTTGTTTACAGTCTGTTGTTTACAGAATGTTGGTTACAGTCTGTTGGGTACAGTCTGTTGGGTACAGTCTGTATTTTACAGTCTGTTGGGTACAGTCTATTGGTTACAGTCTGTTGGGTACAGTCTGTTGGGTACAGTCTGTTGGGTACAGTCTGTTGGGTACAGTCTATTGCTTACAGTCTGTTGGTTACAGTCTGTTGGTTACAGTCTGGTGGGTACAGTCTGTTGGGTACAGCTGTTGTTTACAGTCTGTTGGTTACAGTCTGTTGGGTACAGTCTGTATTTTACAGTCTGTTGGGTACAGTCTATTGGTTACAGTCTGTTGGGTACAGTCTGTTGGGTACAGTCTGTTGGGTACAGTCTGTTGGGTACAGTCTGTTGGGTACAGTCTGTTTTTTACAGTCTGTTGGGGACAGTCTGTAGGGTACAGTCTGTTGTTACAGTCTGTTGTTTACAGTCTGTTGGGTACAGTCTGTTGGGTACAGTGGGTACAGTCTGTTGGGTTCAGTCTGTTGGGTACAGTCTGTTGGTTACAGTCTGTTGGGTACAGTCTGTTGGGTACTATCTGTTGTTTACAGTCTGTTGGTTACAGTCTGTTGTTTACAGTCTGTTGGGTACAGTCTATTGGGTACAGTCTGTTGTTTACAGTCTGTTGTTTACAGTCTGTTGTTTACAGTCTGTTGTTTACAGTCTGTTGGGTACAGTGTGTTGTTTACAGTCTGTTGGGTACAGTCTGTTGGGTACAGTCTGTTGGGTAAAGTCTATTGGTTACAGTCTGTTGGGTACAGTCTGTTGGGTACAGTCTGTTGGGTACAGTTTTTGGGTACAGTCTATTGCTTACAGTCTGTTTGTTACAGTCTGGTGGGTACAGTCTGTTGGGTACAGTCTGTTGTTTACAGTCTGTTTGGTACAGTCTGTTGTTTACAGTCTGTTGGGTACAGTCTGTTGGGTACAGTCTGTTGTTTACAGTCTGTTGTTTACACTCTGTTGGGTACAGTCTGTTGTTTACAGTCTGTTGGGTACAGTCTGTTGGGTACAGTCTGTTGTTTACAGTATGTTGTTTACAGTCTGTTGTTTACAGTCTGTTGGGTTCAGTCTGTTGGGTACAGTCTGTTGGGTACAGTCTATTGTTTACAGTCTGTTGGTTACAGTCTGCTGGGTACAGTCTGTTGGGTACAGTCTGTTGGGTACAGTCTGTTGTTTACAGTCTGTTGGTTACAGTCTGTTGGGTACAGTCTGTATTTTACAGTCTGTTGGGTACTGTCTATTGGTTACAGTCTGTTGGGTACAGTCTGTTGGGTACAGTCTATTGGTTACAGTCTGTTGGGTACAGTCTGTTGGGTACAGTCTGTTGGGTACAGTCTGTTGTTTACAGTCTGTTGGGGACAGTCTGTAGGGTACAGTCTATTGGTTACAGTCTGTTGGTTACAGTCTGTTGTTTACAGTCTGTTAGGTACAGTCTGTTGTTTACAGTCTGTTGTTTACAGTCTGTTGGGTACAGTCTGTTGGGTACAGTCTGTTGGTTACAGTCTGTTGGGTACAGTCTGTTTACAGTCTGTTGGGTACAGTCTGTTGGGTACAGTCTGATGGGTACAGTCTGTTGGGTACAGTCTGTTGGGTACAGTCTATTGTTTACAGTCTGTTGGTTACAGTCTGCTGGGTACAGTCTGTTGGGTACAGTCTGTTGGGTACAGTCTGTTGTTTACAGTCTGTTGGTTACAGTCTGTTGGGTACAGTCTGTATTTTACAGTCTGTTGGGTACTGTCTATTGGTTACAGTCTGTTGGGTACAGTCTGTTGGGTACAGTCTGTTGGGTACAGTCTATTGGTTACAGTCTGTTGGGTACAGTCTGTTGGGTACAGTCTGTTGGGTACAGTCTGTTGTTTACAGTCTGTTGGGGACAGTCTGTAGGGTACAGTCTATTGGTTACAGTCTGTTGGTTACAGTCTGTTGTTTACAGTCTGTTAGGTACAGTCTGTTGTTTACAGTCTGTTGTTTACAGTCTGTTGGGTACAGTCTGTTGGGTACAGTCTGTTGGTTACAGTCTGTTGGGTACAGTCTGTTTACAGTCTGTTGGGTACAGTCTGTTGGGTACAGTCTGATGGGTACAGTCTGTTGGGTACAGTCTGTTGGGTACAGTCTGTTATTTACAGTCTGTTGGTTACAGTCTGTTGTTTACAGTCTGTTAGTTACAGTCTGTTGGGTACAGTCTGTTGGTTACAGTCTGTTGGTTACAGTCTGTTGGGTACAGTCTGTTTACAGTCTGTTGGGTACAGTCTGTTGGGTACAGTCTGTTGGGTAAAGTCTATTGGTTACAGTCTGTTGGGTAAAGTCTGTTGGGTACAGTCTGTTGGTTACAGTCTGTTGGTTACCGTCTGTTTTTTACAGTCTGTTGGTTACAGTCTGTTGTTTACAGTCTGTTTGGTACAGTCTGTTGTTTACAGAATGATAGTTACAGTCTGTTGGGTACAGTCTGTTGGGTACAGTCTATTGGCTACAGTCTGTTGGTTACAGTCTGTTGGGAACAGTCTGTTGGGTACAGTCTGTTGGGTACAGTCTGTTGTTTACAGTCTGTTGGGTACATTCTGTTGGGTACAGTCTGTTGTTTACAGTCTGTTGGGTAAAGTCTATTGGTTAGTCTGTTGGGTACAGTCTGTATTTTACAGTCTGTTGTTTACAGTCTGTTGGTTACAGTCTGTTGTTTACAGTCTGTTGTTTACAGTCTGTTGTTTACAGAATGTTGGTTACAGTCTGTTGGGTACAGTCTGTTGGGTACAGTCTGTATTTTACAGTCTGTTGGGTACAGTCTATTGGTTACAGTCTGTTGGGTACAGTCTGTTGGGTACAGTCTGTTGGGTACAGTCTGTTGGGTACAGTCTATTGCTTACAGTCTGTTGGTTACAGTCTGTTGGTTACAGTCTGGTGGGTACAGTCTGTTGGGTACAGTCTGTTGTTTACAGTCTGTTGGGTACAGTCTGTTGTTTACAGTCCGTTGGGTACAGTCTGTTGGGTACAGTCTGTTGTTTACAGTCTGTTGTTTACAGTCTGTTGGGTACAGTCTGTTGTTTACAGTCTGTTGGGTACAGTCTGTTGGGTACAGTCTGTTGTTTACAGTCTGTTGTTTACAGTCTGTTGTTTACAGTCTGTTGGGTTCAGTCTGTTGGGTACAGTCTGTTGGGTACAGTCTATTGTTTACAGTCTGTTGGTTACAGTCTGTTGGGTACAGTCTGTTGGGTACAGTCTGTTGGGTACAGCTGTTGTTTACAGTCTGTTGGTTACAGTCTGTTGGGTACAGTCTGTATTTTACAGTCTGTTGGGTACAGTCTATTGGTTACAGTCTGTTGGGTACAGTCTGTTGGGTACAGTCTGTTGGGTACAGTCTGTTGGGTACAGTCTATTGGTTACAGTCTGTTGGGTACAGTCTGTTGGGTACAGTCTGTTGGGTACAGTCTGTTTTTTACAGTCTGTTGGGGACAGTCTGTAGGGTACAGTCTGTTGTTACAGTCTGTTGTTTACAGTCTGTTGGGTACAGTCTGTTGGGTACAGTCTGTTGGTTACAGTCTGTTGGGTAGAGTCTGTTGGGTACTGTCTGTTGTTTAAAGTCTGTTGGTTACAGTCTGTTGTTTACAGTCTGTTGGGTACAGTCTATTGGGTACAGTCTGTTGTTTACAGTCTGTTGTTTACAGTCTGTTGAGTACAGTCTTGTTTACAGTCTGTTGTTTACAGTCTGTTGTTTACAGTCTGTTGGGTACAGTGTGTTGTTTACAGTCTGTTGGGTACAGTCTGTTGGGTACAGTCTGTTGGGTAAAGTCTATTGGTTACAGTCTGTTGGGTACAGTCTGTTGGGTACAGTTTTTGGGTACAGTCTATTGCTTACAGTCTGTTGGTTACAGTCTGTTGGTTACAGTCTGGTGGGTACAGTCTGTTGGGTACAGTCTGTTGTTTACAGTCTGTTTGGTACAGTCTGTTGTTTACAGTCTGTTGGGTACAGTCTGTTGGGTACAGTCTGTTGTTTACAGTCTGTTGTTTACAGTCTGTTGGGTACAGTCTGTTGTTTACAGTCTGTTGGTTACAGTCTGTTGGGTACAGTCTGTATTTTACAGTCTGTTGGGTACTGTCTATTGGTTACAGTCTGTTGGGTACAGTCTGTTGGGTAAAGTCTGTTGGGTACAGTCTGTTGGGTACAGTCTGTTGTTTACAGTCTGTTGGGTACATTCTGTTGGGTACAGTCTGTTGTTTACAGTCTGTTGGGTAAAGTCTATTGGTTAGTCTGTTGGGTACAGTCTGTATTTTACAGTCTGTTGGTTACAGTCTGTTGTTTACAGTCTGTTGTTTACAGTCTGTTGTTTACAGAATGTTGGTTACAGTCTGTTGGGTACAGTCTGTTGGGTACAGTCTGTATTTTACAGTCTGTTGGGTACAGTCTATTGGTTACAGTCTGTTGGGTACAGTCTGTTGGGTACAGTCTGTTGGGTACAGTCTGTTGGGTACAGTCTATTGCTTACAGTCTGTTGGTTACAGTCTGTTGGTTACAGTCTGGTGGGTACAGTCTGTTGGGTACAGTCTGTTGTTTACAGTCTGTTGGGTACAGTCTGTTGTTTACAGTCCGTTGGGTACAGTCTGTTGGGTACAGTCTGTTGTTTACAGTCTGTTGTTTACAGTCTGTTGGGTACAGTCTGTTGTTTACAGTCTGTTGGGTACAGTCTGTTGGGTACAGTCTGTTGTTTACAGTCTGTTGTTTACAGTCTGTTGTTTACAGTCTGTTGGGTTCAGTCTGTTGGGTACAGTCTGTTGGGTACAGTCTATTGTTTACAGTCTGTTGGTTACAGTCTGTTGGGTACAGTCTGTTGGGTACAGTCTGTTGGGTACAGCTGTTGTTTACAGTCTGTTTGTTACAGTCTGTTGGGTACAGTCTGTATTTTACAGTCTGTTGGGTACAGTCTATTGGTTACAGTCTGTTGGGTACAGTCTGTTGGGTACAGTCTGTTGGGTACAGTCTGTTGGGTACAGTCTATTGGTTACAGTCTGTTGGGTACAGTCTGTTGGGTACAGTCTGTTTTTTACAGTCTGTTGGGGACAGTCTGTAGGGTACAGTCTGTTGTTACAGTCTGTTGTTTACAGTCTGTTGGGTACAGTCTGTTGGGTACAGTGGGTACAGTCTGTTGGGTACAGTCTGTTGGTTACAGTCTGTTGGGTAGAGTCTGTTGGGTACTGTCTGTTGTTTAAAGTCTGTTGGTTACAGTCTGTTGTTTACAGTCTGTTGGGTACAGTCTATTGGGTACAGTCTGTTGTTTACAGTCTGTTGTTTACAGTCTGTTGAGTACAGTCTTGTTTACAGTCTGTTGTTTACAGTCTGTTGTTTACAGTCTGTTGGGTACAGTGTGTTGTTTACAGTCTGTTGGGTACAGTCTGTTGGGTAAAGTCTATTGGTTACAGTCTGTTGGGTACAGTCTGTTGGGTACAGTTTTTGGGTACAGTCTATTGCTTACAGTCTGTTGGTTACAGTCTGTTGGTTACAGTCTGGTGGGTACAGTCTGTTGGGTACAGTCTGTTGTTTACAGTCTGTTTGGTACAGTCTGTTGTTTACAGTCTGTTGGGTACAGTCTGTTGGGTACAGTCTGTTGTTTACAGTCTGTTGTTTACAGTCTGTTGTTTACAGTATGTTGGGTACAGTCTGTTGTTTACAGTCTGTTGGTTACAGTCTGTTGGGTACAGTCTGTATTTTACAGTCTGTTGGGTACTGTCTATTGGTTACAGTCTGTTGGGTACAGTCTGTTGGGTAAAGTCTGTTGGGTACAGTCTGTTGGGTACAGTCTATTGGTTACAGTCTGTTGGGTACAGTCTGTTGGGTACAGTCTGTTGGGTACAGTCTGTTGTTTACAGTCTGTTGGGGACAGTCTGTAGGGTACAGTCTATTGGTTACAGTCTGTTGGTTACAGTCTGTTGTTTACAGTCTGTTAGGTACAGTCTGTTGTTTACAGTCTGTTGTTTACAGTCTGTTGGGTACAGTCTGTTGGGTACAGTCTGTTGGTTACAGTCTGTTGGGTACAGTCTGTTTACAGTCTGTTGGGTACAGTCTGTTGGGTACAGTCTGTTGGGTACAGTCTGTTGGGTACAGTCTGTTATTTACAGTCTGTTGGTTACAGTCTGTTGTTTACAGTCTGTTAGTTACAGTCTGTTGGGTACAGTCTGTTGGTTACAGTCTGTTGGTTACAGTCTGTTGGGTACAGTCTGTTTACAGTCTGTTGGGTACAGTCTGTTGGGTACAGTCTGTTGGGTACAGTCTGTTGGGTAAAGTCTATTGGTTACAGTCTGTTGGGTAAAGTCTGTTGGGTACAGTCTGTTGGTTACAGTCTGTTGGTTACCGTCTGTTTTTTACAGTCTGTTGGTTACAGTCTGTTGTTTACAGTCTGTTTGGTACAGTCTGTTGTTTACAGAATGATAGTTACAGTCTGTTGGGTACAGTCTGTTGGGTACAGTCTATTGGCTACAGTCTGTTGGTTACAGTCTGTTGGGAACAGTCTGTTGGGTACAGTCTGTTGGGTACAGTCTGTTGTTTACAGTCTGTTGGGTACATTCGGTTGGGTACAGTCTGTTGTTTACAGTCTGTTGGGTAAAGTCTATTGGTTAGTCTGTTGGGTACAGTCTGTATTTTACAGTCTGTTGTTTACAGTCTGTTGGTTACAGTCTGTTGTTTACAGTCTGTTGTTTACAGTCTGTTGTTTACAGAATGTTGGTTACAGTCTGTTGGGTACAGTCTGTTGGGTACAGTCTGTATTTTACAGTCTGTTGGGTACAGTCTATTGGTTACAGTCTGTTGGGTACAGTCTGTTGGGTACAGTCTGTTGGGTACAGTCTGTTGGGTACAGTCTATTGCTTACAGTCTGTTGGTTACAGTCTGTTGGTTACAGTCTGGTGGGTACAGTCTGTTGGGTACAGTCTGTTGTTTACAGTCTGTTGGGTACAGTCTGTTGTTTACAGTCCGTTGGGTACAGTCTGTTGGGTACAGTCTGTTGTTTACAGTCTGTTGTTTACAGTCTGTTGGGTACAGTCTGTTGTTTACAGTCTGTTGGGTACAGTCTGTTGGGTACAGTCTGTTGTTTACAGTCTGTTGTTTACAGTCTGTTGTTTACAGTCTGTTGGGTTCAGTCTGTTGGGTACAGTCTGTTGGGTACAGTCTATTGTTTACAGTCTGTTGGTTACAGTCTGTTGGGTACAGTCTGTTGGGTACAGTCTGTTGGGTACAGCTGTTGTTTACAGTCTGTTGGTTACAGTCTGTTGGGTACAGTCTGTATTTTACAGTCTGTTGGGTACAGTCTATTGGTTACAGTCTGTTGGGTACAGTCTGTTGGGTACAGTCTGTTGGGTACAGTCTGTTGGGTACAGTCTATTGGTTACAGTCTGTTGGGTACAGTCTGTTGGGTACAGTCTGTTGGGTACAGTCTGTTTTTTACAGTCTGTTGGGGACAGTCTGTAGGGTACAGTCTGTTGTTACAGTCTGTTGTTTACAGTCTGTTGGGTACAGTCTGTTGGGTACAGTGGGTACAGTCTGTTGGGTTCAGTCTATTGGGTACAGTCTGTTGGTTACAGTCTGTTGGGTAGAGTCTGTTGGGTACTGTCTGTTGTTTAAAGTCTGTTGGTTACAGTCTGTTGTTTACAGTCTGTTGGGTACAGTCTATTGGGTACAGTCTGTTGTTTACAGTCTGTTGTTTACAGTCTGTTGAGTACAGTCTTGTTTACAGTCTGTTGTTTACAGTCTGTTGTTTACAGTCTGTTGGGTACAGTGTGTTGTTTACAGTCTGTTGGGTACAGTCTGTTGGGAACAGTCTGTTGGGTAAAGTCTATTGGTTACAGTCTGTTGGGTACAGTCTGTTGGGTACAGTTTTTGGGTACAGTCTATTGCTTACAGTCTGTTGGTTACAGTCTGTTGGTTACAGTCTGGTGGGTACAGTCTGTTGGGTACAGTCTGTTGTTTACAGTCTGTTTGGTACAGTCTGTTGTTTACAGTCTGTTGGGTACAGTCTGTTGGGTACAGTCTGTTGTTTACAGTCTGTTGTTTACAGTCTGTTGGGTACAGTCTGTTGTTTACAGTCTGTTGGTTACAGTCTGTTGGGTACAGTCTGTATTTTACAGTCTGTTGGGTACTGTCTATTGGTTACAGTCTGTTGGGTACAGTCTGTTGGGTAAAGTCTGTTGGGTACAGTCTGTTGTTTACAGTCTGTTGGGTACATTCTGTTGGGTACAGTCTGTTGTTTACAGTCTGTTGGGTAAAGTCTATTGGTTAGTCTGTTGGGTACAGTCTGTATTTTACAGTCTGTTGTTTACAGTCTGTTGGTTACAGTCTGTTGTTTACAGTCTGTTGTTTACAGTCTGTTGTTTACAGAATGTTGGTTACAGTCTGTTGGGTACAGTCTGTTGGGTACAGTCTGTATTTTACAGTCTGTTGGGTACAGTCTATTGGTTACAGTCTGTTGGGTACAGTCTGTTGGGTACAGTCTGTTGGGTACAGTCTGTTGGGTACAGTCTATTGCTTACAGTCTGTTGGTTACAGTCTGTTGGTTACAGTCTGGTGGGTACAGTCTGTTGGGTACAGTCTGTTGTTTACAGTCTGTTGGGTACAGTCTGTTGTTTACAGTCCGTTGGGTACAGTCTGTTGGGTACAGTCTGTTGTTTACAGTCTGTTGTTTACAGTCTGTTGGGTACAGTCTGTTGTTTACAGTCTGTTGGGTACAGTCTGTTGGGTACAGTCTGTTGTTTACAGTCTGTTGTTTACAGTCTGTTGTTTACAGTCTGTTGGGTTCAGTCTGTTGGGTACAGTCTGTTGGGTACAGTCTATTGTTTACAGTCTGTTGGTTACAGTCTGTTGGGTACAGTCTGTTGGGTACAGTCTGTTGGGTACAGCTGTTGTTTACAGTCTGTTGGTTACAGTCTGTTGGGTACAGTCTGTATTTTACAGTCTGTTGGGTACAGTCTATTGGTTACAGTCTGTTGGGTACAGTCTGTTGGGTACAGTCTGTTGGGTACAGTCTGTTGGGTACAGTCTATTGGTTACAGTCTGTTGGGTACAGTCTGTTGGGTACAGTCTGTTGGGTACAGTCTGTTTTTTACAGTCTGTTGGGGACAGTCTGTAGGGTACAGTCTGTTGTTACAGTCTGTTGTTTACAGTCTGTTGGGTACAGTCTGTTGGGTACAGTGGGTACAGTCTGTTGGGTTCAGTCTGTTGGGTACAGTCTGTTGGTTACAGTCTGTTGGGTAGAGTCTGTTGGGTACTGTCTGTTGTTTAAAGTCTGTTGGTTACAGTCTGTTGTTTACAGTCTGTTGGGTACAGTCTATTGGGTACAGTCTGTTGTTTACAGTCTGTTGTTTACAGTCTGTTGAGTACAGTCTTGTTTACAGTCTGTTGTTTACAGTCTGTTGTTTACAGTCTGTTGGGTACAGTGTGTTGTTTACAGTCTGTTGGGTACAGTCTGTTGGGTACAGTCTGTTGGGTAAAGTCTATTGGTTACAGTCTGTTGGGTACAGTCTGTTGGGTACAGTTTTTGGGTACAGTCTATTGCTTACAGTCTGTTGGTTACAGTCTGTTGGTTACAGTCTGTTGGGTACAGTCTGTTGGGTACAGTCTGTTGTTTACAGTCTGTTTGGTACAGTCTGTTGTTTACAGTCTGTTGGGTACAGTCTGTTGGGTACAGTCTGTTGTTTACAGTCTGTTGTTTACAGTCTGTTGGGTACAGTCTGTTGTTTACAGTCTGTTGGTTACAGTCTGTTGGGTACAGTCTGTATTTTACAGTCTGTTGGGTACTGTCTATTGGTTACAGTCTGTTGGGTACAGTCTGTTGGGTAAAGTCTGTTGGGTACAGTCTGTTGGGTACAGTCTATTGGTTACAGTCTGTTGGGTACAGTCTGTTGGGTACAGTCTGTTGGGTACAGTCTGTTGTTTACAGTCTGTTGGGGACAGTCTGTAGGGTACAGTCTATTGGTTACAGTCTGTTGGTTACAGTCTGTTGTTTACAGTCTGTTAGGTACAGTCTGTTGTTTACAGTCTGTTGTTTACAGTCTGTTGGGTACAGTCTGTTGGGTACAGTCTGTTGGTTACAGTCTGTTGGGTACAGTCTGTTTACAGTCTGTTGGGTACAGTCTGTTGGGTACAGTCTGTTGGGTACAGTCTGTTGGGTACAGTCTGTTATTTACAGTCTGTTGGTTACAGTCTGTTGTTTACAGTCTGTTAGTTACAGTCTGTTGGGTACAGTCTGTTGGTTACAGTCTGTTGGTTACAGTCTGTTGGGTACAGTCTGTTTACAGTCTGTTGGGTACAGTCTGTTGGGTACAGTCTGTTGGGTACAGTCTGTTGGGTAAAGTCTATTGGTTACAGTCTGTTGGGTAAAGTCTGTTGGGTACAGTCTGTTGGTTACAGTCTGTTGGTTACCGTCTGTTTTTTACAGTCTGTTGGTTACAGTCTGTTGTTTACATTCTGTTTGGTACAGTCTGTTGTTTACAGAATGATAGTTACAGTCTGTTGGGTACAGTCTATTGGCTACAGTCTGTTGGTTACAGTTTGTTGGGAACAGTCTGTTGGGTACAGTCTGTTGGGTACAGTCTGTTGTTTACAGTCTGTTGGGTACAGTCTGTTGGGTAAAGTCTGTTGTTTACAGTCTGTTGGGTAAAGTCTATTGGTTAGTCTGTTGGGTACAGTCTGTATTTTACAGTCTGTTGTTTACAGTCTGTTGGTTACAGTCTGTTGTTTACAGTCTGTTGTTTACAGTCTGTTGTTTACAGAATGTTGGTTACAGTCTGTTGGGTACAGTCTGTTGGGTACAGTCTGTATTTTACAGTCTGTTGGGTACAGTCTATTGGTTACAGTCTGTTGGGTACAGTCTGTTGGGTACAGTCTGTTGGGTACAGTCTGTTGGGTACAGTCTATTGCTTACAGTCTGTTGGTTACAGTCTGTTGGTTACAGTCTGGTGGGTACAGTCTGTTGGGTACAGTCTGTTGTTTACAGTCTGTTGGGTACAGTCTGTTGTTTACAGTCTGTTGGGTACAGTCTGTTGGGTACAGTCTGTTGTTTACAGTCTGTTGTTTACAGTCTGTTGGGTACAGTCTGTTGTTTACAGTCTGTTGGGTACAGTCTGTTGGGTACAGTCTGTTGTTTACAGTCTGTTGTTTACAGTCTGTTGTTTACAGTCTGTTGGGTTCAGTCTGTTGGGTACAGTCTGTTGGGTACAGTCTATTGTTTACAGTCTGTTGGTTACAGTCTGTTGGGTACAGTCTGTTGGGTACAGTCTGTTGGGTACAGCTGTTGTTTACAGTCTGTTGGTTACAGTCTGTTGGGTACAGTCTGTATTTTACAGTCTGTTGGGTACAGTCTATTGGTTACAGTCTGTTGGGTACAGTCTGTTGGGTACAGTCTGTTGGGTACAGTCTGTTGGGTACAGTCTATTGGTTACAGTCTGTTGGGTACAGTCTGTTGGGTACAGTCTGTTGGGTACAGTCTATTTTTTACAGTCTGTTGGGGACAGTCTGTAGGGTACAGTCTGTTGTTACAGTCTGTTGTTACAGTCTGTTGTTTACAGTCTGTTGGGTACAGTCTGTTGGGTACAGTGGGTACAGTCTGTTGGGTTCAGTCTGTTGGGTACAGTCTGTTGGTTACAGTCTGTTGGGTAGAGTCTGTTGGGTACTGTCTGTTGTTTACAGTCTGTTGGTTACAGTCTGTTGTTTACAGTCTGTTGGGTACAGTCTATTGGGTACAGTCTGTTGTTTACAGTCTGTTGTTTACAGTCTGTTGAGTACAGTCTGTTGTTTACAGTCTGTTGTTTACAGTCTGTTGTTTACAGTCTGTTGGGTACAGTGTGTTGTTTACAGTCTGTTGGGTACAGTCTGTTGGGTACAGTCTGTTGGGCAAAGTCTATTGGTTACAGTCTGTTGGGTACAGTCTGTTGGGTACAGTCTGTTGGGTACAGTTTTTGGGTACAGTCTATTGCTTACAGTCTGTTGGTTACAGTCTGTTGGTTACAGTCTGGTGGGTACAGTCTGTTGGGTACAGTCTGTTGTTTACAGTCTGTTTGGTACAGTCTGTTGTTTACAGTCTGTTGGGTACAGTCTGTTGGGTACAGTCTGTTGTTTACAGTCTGTTGTTTACAGTCTGTTGGGTACAGTCTGTTGTTTACAGTCTGTTGGGTACAGTCTGTTGGGTACAGTCTGTTGTTTACAGTATGTTGTTTACAGTCTGTTGTTTACAGTCTGTTGGGTACAGTCTGTTGGGTACAGTCTGTTGGGTACAGTCTATTGTTTACAGTCTGTTGGTTACAGTCTGCTGGGTACAGTCTGTTGGGTACAGTCTGTTGGGTACAGTCTGTTGTTTACAGTCTGTTGGTTACAGTCTGTTGGGTACAGTCTGTATTTTACAGTCTGTTGGGTACTGTCTATTGGTTACAGTCTGTTGGGTACAGTCTGTTGGGTACAGTCTGTTGGGTACAGTCTGTTGGGTACAGTCTATTGGTTACAGTCTGTTGGGTACAGTCTGTTGGGTACAGTCTGTTGGGTACAGTCTGTTGTTTACAGTCTGTTGGGGACAGTCTGTAGGGTACAGTCTATTGGTTACAGTCTGTTGGTTACAGTCTGTTGTTTACAGTCTGTTAGGTACAGTCTGTTGTTTACAGTCTGTTGTTTACAGTCTGTTGGGTACAGTCTGTTGGGTAAAGTCTGTTGGTTACAGTCTGTTGGGTACAGTCTGTTTACAGTCTGTTGGGTACAGTCTGTTGGGTACAGTCTGTTGGGTACAGTCTGTTGGGTACAGTCTGTTATTTACAGTCTGTTGGTTACAGTCTGTTGTTTACAGTCTGTTAGTTACAGTCTGTTGGGTACAGTCTGTTGGTTACAGTCTGTTGGTTACAGTCTGTTGGGTACAGTCTGTTTACAGTCTGTTGGGTACAGTCTGTTGGGTACAGTCTGTTGGGTAAAGTCTATTGGTTACAGTCTGTTGGGTAAAGTCTGTTGGGTACAGTCTGTTGGTTACAGTCTGTTGGTTACCGTCTGTTGTTTACAGTATGTTGTTTACAGTCTGTTGTTTACAGTCTGTTGGGTACAGTCTGTTGGGTACAGTCTGTTGGGTACAGTCTATTGTTTACAGTCTGTTGGTTACAGTCTGCTGGGTACAGTCTGTTGGGTACAGTCTGTTGGGTACAGTCTGTTGTTTACAGTCTGTTGGTTACAGTCTGTTGGGTACAGTCTGTATTTTACAGTCTGTTGGGTACTGTCTATTGGTTACAGTCTGTTGGGTACAGTCTGTTGGGTAAAGTCTGTTGGGTACAGTCTGTTGGGTACAGTCTATTGGTTACAGTCAGTTGGGTACAGTCTGTTGGGTACAGTCTGTTGGGTACAGTCTGTTGTTTACAGTCTGTTGGGGACAGTCTGTAGGGTACAGTCTATTGGTTACAGTCTGTTGGTTACAGTCTGTTGTTTACAGTCTGTTAGGTACAGTCTGTTGTTTACAGTCTGTTGTTTACAGTCTGTTGGGTACAGTCTGTTGGGTACAGTCTGTTGGTTACAGTCTGTTGGGTACAGTCTGTTTACAGTCTGTTGGGTACAGTCTGTTGGGTACAGTCTGTTGGGTACAGTCTGTTATTTACAGTCTGTTGGTTACAGTCTGTTGTTTACAGTCTGTTAGTTACAGTCTGTTGGGTACAGTCTGTTGGTTACAGTCTGTTGGTTACAGTCTGTTGGGTACAGTCTGTTTACAGTCTGTTGGGTACAGTCTGTTGGGTACAGTCTGTTGGGTACAGTCTGTTGGGTAAAGTCTATTGGTTACAGTCTGTTGGGTAAAGTCTGTTGGGTACAGTCTGTTGGTTACAGTCTGTTGGTTACCGTCTGTTGTTTACAGTCTGTTGGTTACAGTCTGTTGTTTACAGTCTGTTTGGTACAGTCTGTTGTTTACAGAATGATAGTTACAGTCTGTTGGGTACAGTCTGTTGGGTACAGTCTGTATTTTACAGTCTGTTGGGTACAGTCTGTTGGGTACAGTCTGTTGGGTACAGCCTGTTGGGTACAGCCTGTTGGGTACAGTCTGTTGGGTACAGTCTGTTGGGTACAGTCTGTTGGGTACAGCCTGTTGGGTACAGTCTGTTGGTTACAGTCTGTTGTTTACAGTCTGTTGGGTACAGTCTGTTGTTTACAGTCTGTTGGGTACAGTTTGTTGGGTACAGTCTATTGGTTACAGTCTGTTGGTTACAGTCTGTTGTTTACAGTCTGTTAGGTACAGTCTGTTGGTTACAGTCTGTATTTTACAGTCTGTTGGGTACAGTCTATTGGTTACAGTCTGTTGGGTACAGTCTGTTGGGTACAGTCTGTTGGGTACAGCCTGTTGGGTACAGTCTGTTGGGTACAGTCTGTTGGGTACAGTCTTTTGGGTACAGCCTGTTGGGTACAGTCTGTTGGGTACAGTCTGTTGTTTACAGTCTGTTGGGTACCGTCTGTTGTTTACAGTCTGTTGGGTACAGTCTGTTGGGTACAGTCTATTGGTTACAGTCTGTTGGTTACAGTCTGTTGTTTACAGTCTGTTAGGTACAGTCTGTTGGGTACAGTCTGTTGGGAACAGTCTATTGGTTACAGTCTGTTGGTTACAGTCTGTTGGGTACAGTCTGTTGGTTACAGTCTGTTGTTTACAGTCTGTTGGGTACAGTCTGTTGGGTACAGTCTGTTGTTGACAGTCTGTTGGTTACAGTCTGTTGGTTACAGTCTGTTGGGTACAGTCTGTTGGGTACAGTCTGTTGGGTACAGTCTGTTGGGTAAAGTCTATTGGTTACAGTCTGTTGGGTACAGTCTGTTGGGTACAGTCTGTTGGTTACAGTCTGTTGGTTACAGTCTGTTGGGTACAGTCTGTTGTTTACAGTCTGTTGTTTACAGTCTGTTGGTTACCGTCTGTTGTTTACAGTCTGTTGGTTACAGTCTGTTGTTTACAGTCTGTTGGGTACAGTCTGTTGTTTACAGAATGATAGTTACAGTCTGTTGGGTACAGTCTGTTGGGTACAGTCTGTATTTTACAGTCTGTTGGGTACAGTCTGTTGGGTACAGTCTGTTGGGTACAGCCTGTTGGGTACAGTCTGTTGGGTACAGTCTGTTGGGTACAGTCTGTTGGGTACAGCCTGTTGGGTACAGTCTGTTGGGTACAGTCTGTTGTTTAAAGTCTGTTGGGTACAGTCTGTTGTTGACAGTCTGTTGGTTGCAGTCTGTTGGGTACAGTCTGTTGGGTACAGTCTGTTGGGTACAGTCTGTTGGGTACAGTCTGTTGGGTAAAGTCTGTTGGTTACAGTCTGTTGGGTACAGTCTGTTGGGTACAGTCTGTTGGTTACAGTCTGTTGGTTACAGTCTGTTGGGTACAGTCTGTTGTTTACAGTCTGTTGTTTACAGTCTGTTGGTTACCGTCTGTTGTTTACAGTCTGTTGGTTACAGTCTGTTGTTTACAGTCTGTTGGGTACAGTCTGTTGTTTACAGAATGATAGTTACAGTCTGTTGGGTACAGTCTGTTGGGTACAGTCTGTATTTTACAGTCTGTTGGGTACAGTCTGTTGGGTACAGTCTGTTGGGTACAGCCTGTTGGGTACAGCCTGTTGGGTACAGTCTGTTGGGTACAGTCTGTTGGGTACAGTCTGTTGGGTACAGTCTGTTGGGTACAGTCTGTTGGGTACAGTCTGTTGTTTAAAGTCTGTTTGGTACAGTCTGTTGTTTACAGTCTGTTGGGTACAGTCTGTTGGGTACAGTCTGTTGGGTACAGTCTATTGGCTACAGTCTGTTGGTTACAGTCTGTTGGGAACAGTCTGTTGGGTACAGTCTGTTGGGTACAGTCTGTTGTTTACAGTCTGTTGGGTACAGTCTGTTGGGTACAGTCTGTTGTTTACAGTCTGTTGGGTAAAGTCTATTGGTTAGTCTGTTGGGTACAGTCTGTATTTTACAGTCTGTTGTTTACAGTCTGTTGTTTACAGTCTGTTGTTTACAGTCTGTTGTTTACAGAATGTTGGTTACAGTCTGTTGGGTACAGTCTGTTGGGTACAGTCTGTATTTTACAGTCTGTTGGGTACAGTCTGTTGGTTACAGTCTGTTGGGTACAGTCTGTTGGGTACAGTCTGTTGGGTACAGTCTGTTGGGTACAGTCTATTGCTTACAGTCTGTTGGTTACAGTCTGTTGGTTACAGTCTGGTGGGTACAGTCTGTTGGGTACAGTCTGTTGTTTACAGTCTGTTGGGTACAGTCTGTTGTTTACAGTCTGTTGGGTACAGTCTGTTGGGTACAGTCTGTTGTTTACAGTCTGTTGTTTACAGTCTGTTGGTTACAGTCTGTTGTTTACAGTCTGTTGGGTACAGTCTGTTGGGTACAGTCTGTTGTTTACAGTCTGTTGTTTACAGTCTGTTGTTTACAGTCTGTTGCGTTCAGTCTGTTGGGTACAGTCTGTTGGGTACAGTCTATTGTTTACAGTCTGTTGGTTACAGTCTGTTGGGTACAGTCTGTTGGGTACAGTCTGTTGGGTACAGTCTGTTGTTTACAGTCTGTTGGTTACAGTCTGTTGGTTACAGTCTGTTGGGTACAGTCTGTATTTTACAGTCTATTGGTTACAGTCTGTTGGGTACAGTCTGTTGGGTACAGTCTATTGGTTACAGTCTGTTGGGTACAGTCTGTTGGGTACAGTCTGTTGGGTACAGTCTGTTTTTTACAGTCTGTTGGGGACAGTCTGTAGGGTACAGTCTGTTGTTACAGTCTGTTGTTTACTGTCTGTTGGGTACAGTCTGTTGGGTACAGTGGGTACAGTCTGTTGGGTTCAGTCTGTTGGGTACAGTCTGGTGGGTACAGTCTATTTGGTACAGTCTGTTGTTTACAGTCTGTTGGGTACAGTCTGTTGGGTACAGTCTGTTGTTTACAGTCTGTTGTTTACAGTCTGTTGGGTACAGTCTGTTGTTTTCAGTCTGTTGGGTACAGTCTGTTGGGTACAGTCTGTTGTTTACAGTATGTTGTTTACAGTCTGTTGTTTACAGTCTGTTGGGTTCAGTCTGTTGGGTACAGTCTGTTGGGTACAGTCTATTGTTTACAGTCTGTTGGTTACAGTCTTCTGGGTACAGTCTGTTGGGTACAGTCTGTTGGGTACAGTCTGTTGTTTACAGTCTGTTGGTTACAGTCTGTTGGGTACAGTCTGTATTTTACAGTCTGTTGGGTACAGTCTATTGGTTACAGTCTGTTGGGTACAGTCTGTTGGGTACAGTCTGTTGGGTACAGTCTGTTGGGTACAGTCTATTGGTTACAGTCTGTTGGGTACAGTCTGTTGGGTACAGTCTGTTGGGTACAGTCTGTTGTTTACAGTCTGTTGGGGACAGTCTGTAGGGTACAGTCTGTTGTTACAATCTGTTGTTTACAGTCTGTTGGGTACAGTCTGTTGGGTTCAGTCTGTTGGGTACAGTCTGTTGGTTACAGTCTGTTGGGTAGAGTCTGTTGGGTACTGTCTTTTGTTTACAGGCTGTTGGGTACAGTCTGTTGGGTACAGTCTGTTGGTTACAGTCTGTTGGGTACAGTCTGTTTACAGTCTGTTGGGTACAGTCTGTTGGGTACAGTCTGTTGGGTACAGTCTGTTGGGTACAGTCTGTTGTTTACAGTCTGTTGGTTACAGTCTGTTGTTTACAGTCTGTTGGGTACAGTCTGTTGGGTACAGTCTGTTGGTTACAGTCTGTTGGTTACAGTCTGTTTACAGTCTGTTGGGTACAGTCTGTTGGGTACAGTCTGTTGGGTAAAGTCTGTTGGTTACAGTCTGTTGGGTAAAGTCTTGGGTACAGTCTGTTGGTTACAGTCTGTTGGTTACCGTCTGTTGTTTACAGTCTGTTGGTTACAGTCTGTTGTTTACAGTCTGTTTGGTACAGTCTGTTGTTTACAGAATGATAGTTACAGTCTGTTGGGTACAGTCTGTTGGGTACAGTCTGTATTTTACAGTCTGTTGGGTACAGTCTATTGTTTACAGTCTGTTGGGTACAGTCTGTTGGGTACAGTCTGTTGGGTACAGTCTGTATTTTACAGTCTGTTGGGTACAGTCTATTGGTTACAGTCTGTTGGGTACAGTCTGTTGGGTACAGTCTGTTGGGTACAGTCTGTTGGGTACAGTCTATTGCTTACAGTCTGTTGGTTACAGTCTGTTGGTTACAGTCTGGTGGGTACAGTCTGTTGGGTACAGTCTGTTGTTTACAGTCTGTTGGGTACAGTCTGTTGTTTACAGTCTGTTGGGTACAGTCTGTTGGGTACAGTCTGTTGTTTACAGTCTGTTGTTTACAGTCTGTTGGGTACAGTCTGTTGTTTACAGTCTGTTGGGTACAGTCTGTTGTTTACAGTCTGTTGGGTACAGTCTGTTGGGTACAGTCTGTTGTTTACAGTCTGTTGTTTACAGTCTGTTGTTTACAGTCTGTTGCGTTCAGTCTGTTGGGTACAGTCTGTTGGGTACAGTCTGTTGTTTACAGTCTGTTGGTTACAGTCTGTTGGGTACAGTCTGTTGGGTACAGTCTGTTGGGTACAGTCTGTTGTTTACAGTCTGTTGGTTACAGTCTGTTGGTTACAGTCTGTTGGGTACAGTCTGTATTTTACAGTCTATTGGTTACAGTCTGTTGGGTACAGTCTGTTGGGTACAGTCTGTTGGGTACAGTCTGTTGGGTACAGTCTGTTGGGTACAGTCTGTTGGGTACAGTCTGTTGGGTACAGTCTGTTTTTTACAGTCTGTTGGGGACAGTCTGTAGTGTACAGTCTGTTGTTACAGTCTGTTGTTTACAGTCTGTTGGGTACAGTCTGTTGGGTACAGTGGGTACAGTCTGTTGGGTTCAGTCTGTTGGGTACAGTCTGTTGGTTACAGTCTGTTGGGTAGAGTCTGTTGGGTACTGTCTGTTGTTTACAGGCTGTTGGGTACAGTCTGTTGTTTACAGTCTGTTGGGTACAGTCTATTGGGTACAGTCTGTTGTTTACAGTCTGTTGTTTACAGTCTGTTGGGTACAGTCTGTTGTTTACAGTCTGTTGTTTACAGTCTGTTGTTTACAGTCTGTTGGGTACAGTGTGTTGTTTACAGTCTGTTGGGTACAGTCTGTTGGGTACAGTCTGTTGGGTAAAGTCTATTGGTTACAGTCTGTTGGGTACAGTCTGTTGGGTACAGTCTGTTGGGTACAGTTTTTGGGTACAGTCTATTGCTTACAGTCTGTTGGTTACAGTCTGTTGGTTACAGTCTGGTGGGTACAGTCTGTTGGGTACAGTCTGTTGTTTACAGTCTGTTTGGTACAGTCTGTTGTTTACAGTCTGTTGGGTACAGTCTGTTGGGTACAGTGGGTACAGTCTGTTGGGTTCAGTCTGTTGGGTACAGTCTGTTGGTTACAGTCTGTTGGGTAGAGTCTGTTGGGTACCGTCTGTTGTTTACAGGCTGTTGGGTACAGTCTGTTGGGTACAGTCTGTTGGTTACAGTCTGTTGGGTACAGTCTGTTGTTTACAGTCTGTTGGGTACAGTCTGTTGGGTACAGTCTGTTGGGTACAGTCTGTTGGGTACAGTCTGTTGTTTACAGTCTGTTGGTTACAGTCTGTTGGTTACAGTCTGTTGGGTACAGTCTGTTGGGTACAGTCTGTTGGTTACAGTCTGTTGGGTACAGTCTGTTTACAGTCTGTTGGGTACAGTCTGTTGGGTACAGTCTGTTGGGTAAAGTCTATTGGTTACAGTCTGTTGGGTAAAGTCTTGGGTACAGTCTGTTGGTTACAGTCTGTTGGTTACCGTCTGTTGTTTACAGTCTGTTGGTTACAGTCTGTTGTTTACAGTCTGTTTGGTACAGTCTGTTGTTTACAGAATGATAGTTACAGTCTGTTGGGTACAGTCTGTTGGGTACAGTCTGTATTTTACAGTCTGTTGGGTACAGTCTGTTGGTTACAGTCTGTTGGGTACAGTCTGTTGGGTACAGTCTGTTGGGTACAGTCTGTTGGGTACAGTCTGTTGGGTACAGTCTGTTGGGTACAGTCTGTTGGGTACAGTCTGTTGGGTACAGTCTGTTGTTTACAGTCTGTTGGGTACAGTCTGTTGGGTACAGTCTGTTGTTTACAGTCTGTTGGGTACAGTCTGTTGGGTACAGTCTATTGGTTACAGTCTGTTGGTTACAGTCTGTTGTTTACAGTCTGTTAGGTACAGTCTGTTGGTTACAGTCTATTGGTTACAGTCTGTTTGGTACAGTCTGTTGGGTACAGTCTGTTGGGAACAGTCTATTGGTTACAGTCTGTTGGTTACAGTCTGTTGGGTACAGTCTGTTGGTTACAGTCTGTTGTTTACAGTCTGTTGGGTACAGTCTGTTGGGTACAGTCTGTTGTTGACAGTCTGTTGTTTACAGTCTGTTGGTTACAGTCTGTTTACAGTCTGTTGGGTACAGTCTGTTGGGTACAGTCTGTTGGGTACAGTCTGTTGGGTAAAGTCTATTGGTTACAGTCTGTTGGGTACAGTCTGTTGGGTACAGTCTGTTGGTTACAGTCTGTTGGTTACAGTCTGTTGGGTACAGTCTGTTGTTTACAGTCTGTTGTTTACAGTCTGTTGGTTACCGTCTGTTGTTTACAGTCTGTTGGTTACAGAATGATAGTTACAGTCTGTTGGGTACAGTCTGTTGGGTACAGTCTGTATTTTACAGTCTGTTGGGTACAGTCTGTTGGGTACAGTCTGTTGGGTACAGTCTGTTGGGTACAGCCTGTTGGGTACAGCCTGTTGGGTACAGTCTGTTGGGTACAGTCTGTTGGGTACAGTCTGTTGGGTACAGTCTGTTGGGTACAGTCTGTTGGGTACAGTCTGTTGTTTAAAGTCTGTTTGTTACAGTCTGTTGGTTACAGTCTGTTGGGTACAGTCTGTTGGGTACAGTCTGTTGGGTACAGTCTGTTGGCTACAGTCTGTTGGTTACAGTCTGTTGGGAACAGTCTGTTGGGTACAGTCTGTTGGGTACAGTCTGTTGTTTACAGTCTGTTGGGTACAGTCTGTTGGGTACAGTCTGTTGTTTACAGTCTGTTGGGTAAAGTCTATTGGTTAGTCTGTTGGGTACAGTCTGTATTTTACAGTCTGTTGTTTACAGTCTGTTGGTTACAGTCTGTTGTTTACAGTCTGTTGTTTACAGTCTGTTGTTTACAGAATGTTGGTTACAGTCTGTTGGGTACAGTCTGTTGGGTACAGTCTGTATTTTACAG
Organism: Salmo salar; assembly: GCF_905237065.1. NCBI lineage: Eukaryota > Metazoa > Chordata > Actinopteri > Salmoniformes > Salmonidae > Salmo > Salmo salar. The sequence continues at coordinate 42,842,615 of NC_059452.1, forward strand.
TCTGTTGGGTACAGTCTGTTGTTTACAGTCTGTTGGGTAAAGTCTATTGGTTAGTCTGTTGGTTACAGTCTGTATTTTACAGTCTGTTGGTTACAGTCTGTTGGTTACAGTCTGGTGGGTACAGTCTGTTGGGTACAGTCTGTTGTTTACAGTCTGTTGGGTACAGTCTGTTGTTTACAGTCTGTTGGGTACAGTCTGTTGGGTACAGTCTGTTGTTTACAGTCTGTTGGGTACAGTCTGTTGTTTACAGTCTGTTGTTTACAGTCTGTTGTTTACAGTCTGTTGGGTACAGTCTGTTGTTTACAGTCTGTTGGGTACAGTCTGTTGGTTACAGTCTGTTGTTTACAGTCTGTTGTTTACAGTCTGTTGTTTACAGTCTGTTGGGTTCAGTCTGTTGGGTACAGTCTGTTGGGTACAGTCTATTGTTTACAGTCTGTTGGTTACAGTCTGTTGGGTACAGTCTGTTGGGTACAGTCTGTTGGGTACAGCTGTTGTTTACAGTCTGTTGGTTACAGTCTGTTGGGTACAGTCTGTATTTTACAGTCTGTTGGGTACAGTCTATTGGTTACAGTCTGTTGGGTACAGTCTGTTGGGTACAGTCTGTTGGGTACAGTCTGTTGGGTACAGTCTATTGGTTACAGTCTGTTGGGTACAGTCTGTTGGGTACAGTCTGGAAAGTTGTTTTTTACAGTCTGTTGGGGACAGTCTGTAGGGTACAGTCTGTTGTTACGGTCTGTTGTTTACAGTCTGTTGGGTACAGTCTGTTGGGTACATTTGGGTACAGTCTGTTGGGTACAGTCTGTTGGGTACAGTCTGTTGGGTACAGTCTGTTGGGTACAGTCTGTTGGGTACAGTCTGTTGTTTACAGTCTGTTGGGTACAGTCTGTTGGGTACAGTCTGTTGGGTACAGTCTGTTGGGTACAGTCTGTTGGGTACAGTCTGTTGTTTACAGGCTGTTGGGTACAGTCTGTTGGTTACAGTCTGTTGTTTACAGTCTGTTGTTTACAGTCTGTTGGGTACAGTCTGTTGTTTGCAGTCTGTTGGGTACAGTCTGTTGGGTACAGTCTGTTGGGTAAAGTCTGTTGGTTACAGTCTGTTGGTTACAGTCTGTTGGGTACAGTCTGTTGGGTACAGTCTTTTGGGTACAGTCTGTTGTTTACAGTCTGTTGGTTACAGTCTGTTGTTTACAGTCTGTTGGGTACAGTCTGTTGGGTACAGTCTGTTGTTTACAGTCTGTTGGGTACAGTCTGTTGTTTACAGTCTGTTGGTTACAGTCTGTTGGGTACAGTCTGTTGGTTACAGTCTGTTGTTTACAGTCTGTTGGGTACAGTCTGTTGTTTACAGTCTGTTGGGTACAGTCTGTTGGGTACAGTCTGTTGTTTACAGTATGTTGTTTACAGTCTGTTGTTTACAGTCTGTTGGGTTCAGTCTGTTGGGTACAGTCTGTTGGGTACAGTCTATTGTTTACAGTCTGTTGGTTACAGTCTGTTGGGTACAGTCTGTTGGGTACAGTCTGTTGGGAACAGTCTGTTGTTTACAGTCTGTTGGTTACAGTCTGTTGGGTACAGTCTGTATTTTACAGTCTGTTGGGTACAGTCTATTGGTTACAGTCTGTTGGGTACAGTCTGTTGGGTACAGTCTGTTGGGTACAGTCTGTTGGGTACAGTCTATTGGTTACAGTCTGTTGGGTACAGTCTGTTGGGTACAGTCTGTTGGGTACAGTCTGTTGTTTACAGTCTGTTGGGGACAGTCTGTAGGGTACAGTCTGTTGTTACAGTCTGTTGTTTACAGTCTGTTGGGTACAGTCTGTTGGGTACAGTCTGTTGGGTACAGTGGGTACAGTCTGTTGGGTTCAGTCTGTTGGGTACAGTCTGTTGGGTACAGTCTGTTGGGTACAGTCTGTTGGGTACAGTCTGTTGGGTACAGTCTGTTGTTTAAAGTCTGTTTGGTACAGTCTGTTGTTTACAGTCTGTTGGGTACAGTCTGTTGGGTACAGTCTGTTGGGTACAGTCTATTGGTTACAGTCTGTTGGGAACAGTCTGTTGGGTACAGTCTGTTGGGTACAGTCTGTTGTTTACAGTCTGTTGGGTACAGTCTGTTGGGTACAGTCTGTTGTTTAAAGTCTATTGGTTAGTCTGTTGGGTACAGTCTGTATTTTACAGTCTGTTGTTTACAGTCTGTTGTTTACAGTCTGTTGTTTACAGTCTGTTGTTTACAGAATGTTGGTTACAGTCTGTTGGGTACAGTCTGTTGGGTACAGTCTGTATTTTACAGTCTGTTGGGTACAGTCTATTGGTTACAGTCTGTTGGGTACAGTCTGTTGGGTACAGTCTGTTGGGTACAGTCTATTGCTTACAGTCTGTTGGTTACAGTCTGTTGGTTACAGTCTGTTGGGTACAGTCTGTTGGGTACAGTCTGTTGTTTACAGTCTGTTGGGTACAGTCTGTTGGTTACAGTCTGTTGGGTACAGTCTGTTGGGTACAGTCTGTTGGTTACAGTCTGTTGTTTACAGTCTGTTGGGTACAGTCTGTTGGTTACAGTCTGTTGGGTACAGTCTGTTGGGTACAGTCTGTTGTTTACAGTCTGTTGTTTACAGTCTGTTGTTTACAGTCTGTTGGGTACAGTCTGTTGGGTACAGTCTGTTGGGTACAGTCTGTTGGCTACAGTCTGTTGGTTACAGTCTGTTGGGTACAGTCTGTTGGGTACAGTCTGTTGGGTACAGTCTGTTGTTTACAGTCTGTTGGGTACAGTCTGTTGGGTACAGTCTGTTGAAAGCTTGGTTAGTCTGTTGGGTACAGTCTGTATTTTACAGTCTGTTGTTTACAGTCTGTTGGTTACAGTCTGTTGGTTACAGTCTGTTGTTTACAGAATGTTGGTTACAGTCTGTTGGGTACAGTCTGTTGGGTACAGTCTGTATTTACAGTCTGTTGGGTACAGTCTATTGGTTACAGTCTGTTGGGTACAGTCTGTTGGGTACAGTCTGTTGGGTACAGTCTGTTGGTTACAGTCTGTTGGGTACAGTCTGTTGGGTACAGTCTGTTGGGTACAGTCTGTTGGGTACAGTCTGTTGTTTACAGTCTGTTGGGTACAGTCTGTTGGTTACAGTCTGTTGGGTACAGTCTGTTGGGTACAGTCTGTTGTTTACAGTCTGTTGGTTACAGTCTGTTGGGTACAGTCTGTTGGTTACAGTCTGTTGGGTACAGTCTTGGGTACAGTCTGTTGGGTTTACAGTCTGTTGGGTACAGTCTGTTGGGTACAGTCTGTTGGGTTCAGTCTGTTGGGTACAGTCTGTTGGGTACTGTCTGTTGTTTACAGGCTGTTGGGTACAGTCTGTTGGGTACAGTCTGTTGGTTACAGTCTGTTGGGTACAGTCTGTTGTTTACAGTCTGTTGTTTACAGTCTGTTGTTTACAGTCTGTTGGGTACAGTCTGTTGGGTACAGTCTGTTGTTTACAGTCTGTTGTTTACAGTCTGTTGGGGACAGTCTGTTGGGTACAGTCTGTTGGGTACAGTCTGTTGTTACAGTCTGTTGGTTACAGTCTGTTGGGTACAGTCTGTTGGGTACAGTCTGTTGGGTACAGTCTGTTGGGTACAGTGGGTACAGTCTGTTGGGTTCAGTCTGTTGGGTACTGTCTGTTGGTTACAGTCTGTTGGGTAGAGTCTGTTGGGTACTGTCTGTTGTTTACAGTCTGTTGGGTACAGTCTGTTGGGTACAGTCTGTTGGTTACAGTCTGTTGGTTACAGTCTGTTGGGTACAGTCTGTTGTTTACAGTCTGTTGTTTACAGTCTGTTGTTTACAGTCTGTTTGGTACAGTCTGTTTGGTACAGTCTGTTGTTTACAGTCTGTTGGGTTCAGTCTGTTGGGTTCAGTCTGTTGGGTACAGTCTGTTGTTTACAGTCTGTTGGTTACAGTCTGTTGTTTACAGTCTGTTGGGTAAAGTCTATTGGTTACAGTCTGCTTAATCACTCTCCATCCCCTATAGACAATACAGCCCTTAACAACAGCTTAATCACTCTCCATCCCCTATAGACAATACAGCCCATAACCACAGTGTAATGACTCTCCATCCCCTATAGACAATACAGCCCATAACAACAGCTTCATCACTCTCCATCCCCTAAAGACAATAAAGCCCATAACCACAGCTTCATCACTCTCCATCCCCTAAAGACAATACAGCCCATAACCACAGCTTCATCACTCTCCATCCCCTATAGATAATACAGCCACTAACAACAGCTTCATCACTCTCCATCCCCTGTAGACAATACAGCCCATAACCACAGTGTAATGACTCTCCATCCCCTATAGACAATACAGCCCATAACCACAGCTTCATCACTCTCCATCCCCTATAGACAATACAGCCCATAACAACAGCTTAATCACTCTCCATCCCCTATAGACAATACAGCCCATAACCACAGCTTCATCACTCTCCATCCCCTATAGACAATACAGCCCTTAACCACAGTGTAATGACTCTCCATCCCCTATAGACAATACAGCCCATAACCACAGCGTAATGACTCTCCATCCCCTATAGACAATACAGCCCATAACAACAGCTTCATCACTCTCCATCCCCTATAGACAATACAGCCCTTAACCACAGTGTAATGACTCTCCATCCTCTATAGACAATACAGCCCATAACCACAGCGTAATGACTCTCCATCCCCTATAGACAATACAGCCCATAACCACAGTGTAATGACTCTCCATTCTCTATAGACAATACAGCCCATAACCACAGCTTCATCACTCTCCATCCCCTATAGACAATACAGCCCATAACCACAGCTTAATCACTCTCCATCCCCTATAGACAATACAGCCCATAACAACAGCTTAATCACTCTCCATCCCCTATAGACAATACAGCCCTTAACAACAGCTTCATCACTCTCCATCCCCTATAGACAATACAGCCCTTAACAACAGCTTAATCACTCTCGATCCCCTATAGACAATACAGCCCAAAACCACAGCTTCATCACTCTCCATCCCCTATAGACAATACAGCCCATAACCACAGTGTAACGACTCTCCATCCCCTATAGACAATACAGCCCATAACAACAGCTTAATCACTCTCCATCCCCTATAGACAATACAGCCCATAACCACAGCTTAATCACTCTCCATCCCCTATAGACAATACAGCCCTTAACCACAGTGTAATGACTCTCCATCCCCTATAGACAATACAGCCCATAACCACAGTGTAACGACTCTCCATCCCCTATAGACAATACAGCCCATAACAACAGCTTAATCACTCTCCATCCCCTATAGACAATACAGCCCTTAACCACAGTGTAATGACTCTCCATCCCCTATAGACAATACAGCCCATAAAAACAGCTTAATCACTCTCCATCCCCTATAGACAATACAGCCCTTAACAACAGCTTAATCACTCTCCATCCCCTATAGACAATACAGCCCTTAACAACAGCTTAATCACTCTCCATCCCCTATAGACAATACAGCCCTTAACCACAGCTTAATCACTCTCCATCCCCTATAGACAATACAGCCCATAACAACAGCTTAATCACTCTCCAATCTCCTATAGACAATACAGCCCTTAACCACAGCTTAATCACTCTCCATCCCCTATAGACAATACAGCCCATAACAACAGCTTAATCACTCTCCATCCCCTATAGACAATACAGCCCTTAACCACAGCTTAATCACTCTCCATCCCCTATAGACAATACAGCCCATAACCACAGTGTAATCACTCTCCATCCCCTATAGACAATACAGCCCATAACCACAGCTTAATCACTCTCCATCCCCTATAGACAATACAGCCCATAACCACAGTGTAACGACTCTCCATCCCCTATAGACAATACAGCCCATAACCACAGTGTAATGACTCTCCATCCCCTATAGACAATACAGCCCATAACCACAGCTTCATCACTCTCCATCCCCTATAGACAATACAGCCCATAACCACAGCGTAATCACTCTCCATCCCCTATAGACAATACAGCCCATAACAACAGCTGTAATGACTCTCCATCCCCTATAGACAATACAGCCCATAACAACAGCTTAATCACTCTCCATCCCCTATAGACAATACAGCCCATAACAACAGCTTAATCACTCTCCATCCCCTATAGACAATACAGCCCAAAACAACAGCTTAATCACTCTCCATCCCCTATAGACAATACAGCCCATAACAACAGCGTAATCGACTCTCCATCCCCTATAGACAATACAGCCCATAACAACAGCTTCATCACTCTCCATCCCCTATAGACAATACAGCCCATAACCACAGTGTAATCACTCTCCATCCCCTATAGACAATACAGCCCATAACCACAGCTTAATCACTCTCCATCCCCTATAGACAATACAGCCCATAACAACAGCTTAATCACTCTCCATCCCCTATAGACAATACAGCCCTTAACAACAGCTTAATCACTCTCCATCCCCTATAGACAATACAGCCCATAACCACAGCTTAATGACTCTCCATCCCCTATAGACAATAAAGCCCATAACCACAGCTTAATCACTCTCCATCCCCTATAGACAATACAGCCCATAACAACAGCTTAATCACTCTCCATCCCCTATAGACAATACAGCCCATAACCACAGCTTCATCACTCTCCATCCCCTATAGACAATACAGCCCATAACAACAGCTTAATCACTCTCCATCCCCTATAGACAATACAGCCCATAACTACAGTGTAATGACTCTCCATCCCCTATAGACAATACAGCCCATAACCACAGCTTCATCACTCTCCATCCCCTATAGACAATACAGCCCATAACCACAGTGTAACGACTCTCCATCCCCTATAGACAATACAGCCCATAACCACAGCTTAATCACTCTCCATCCCCTATAGACAATACAGCCCATAACAACAGCTTCATCACTCTCCATCCCCTATAGACAATACAGCCCATAACCACAGCTTAATCACTCTCCATCCCCTATAGACAATACAGCCCATAACAACAGCTTCATCACTCTCCATCCCCTATAGACAATACAGCCCTTAACCACAGTGTAATGACTCTCCATCCCCTATAGACAATACAGCCCATAACCACAGCTTCATCACTCTCCATCCCCTATAGACAATACAGCCCATAACAACAGTGTAATGACTCTCCATCCCCTATAGACAATACAGCCCATAACAACAGCTTAATCACTCTCCATCCCCTATAGACAATACAGCCCATAACAACAGCTTAATCACTCTCCATCCCCTATAGACAATACAGCCCATAACAACAGCTTAATCACTCTCCATCCCCTATAGACAATACAGCCCATAACCACAGCTTAATCACTCTCCATCCCCTATAGACAATACAGCCCATAACAACAGTGTAATGACTCTCCATCCCCTATAGACAATACAGCCCATAACAACAGCTTAATCACTCTCCATCCCCTATAGACAATACAGCCCTTAACCACAGTGTAATGACTCTCCATCCCCTATAGACAATACAGCCCATAACCACAGCTTAATCACTCTCCATCCCCTATAGACAATACAGCCCATAACAACAGCTTAATCACTCTCCATCCCCTATAGACAATACAGCCCATAACAACAGCTTAATCACTCTCCATCCCCTATAGACAATACAGCCCATAACAACAGCTTAATCACTCTCCATCCCCTATAGACAATACAGCCCATAACAACAGCTTAATCACTCTCCATCCCCTATAGACAATACAGCCCATAACAACAGCTTAATCACTCTCCATCCCCTATAGACAATACAGCCCATAACAACAGCTTAATCACTCTCCATCCCCTATAGACAATACAGCCCATAACCACAGTGTAATGACTCTCCATCCCCTATAGACAATACAGCCCATAACAACAGCTTCATCACTCTCCATCCCCTATAGACAATACAGCCCATAACCACAGTGTAACGACTCTCCATCCCCTATAGACAATACAGCCCATAACCACAGTGTAATGACTCTCCATCCCCTATAGACAATACAGCCCATAACAACAGCTTAATCACTCTCCATCCCCTATAGACAATACAGCCCATAACAACAGCTTAATCACTCTCCATCCCCTATAGACAATACAGCCCATAACCACAGCTTAATCACTCTCCATCCCCTATAGACAATACAGCCCATAACCACAGTGTAATGACTCTCCATCCCCTATAGACAATACAGCCCTTAACCACAGTGTAATGACTCTCCATCCCCTATAGACAATACAGCCCATAACAACAGCTTCATCACTCTCCATCCCCTATAGACAATACAGCCCATAACCACAGTGTAATGACTCTCCATCCCCTATAGACAATACAGCCCATAAAAACAGCTTAATCACTCTCCATCCCCTATAGACAATACAGCCCATAACAACAGCTTAATCACTCTCCATCCCCTATAGACAATACAGCCCATAACAACAGCTTCATCACTCTCCATCTCCTATAGACAATACAGCCCATAACCACAGCTTAATCACTCTCCATCCCCTATAGACAATACAGCCCATAACAACAGCTTAATCACTCTCCATCCCCTATAGACAATACAGCCCTTAACCACAGCTTAATCACTCTCCATCCCCTATAGACAATACAGCCCTTAACAACAGCTTAATCACTCTCCATCCCCTATAGACAATACAGCCCATAACCACAGCTTAATCACTCTCCATCCCCTATAGACAATACAGCCCATAACCACAGTGTAATGACTCTCCATCCCCTATAGACAATACAGCCCATAACCACAGCTTCATCACTCTCCATCCCCTATAGACAATACAGCCCATAACCACAGTGTAATGACTCTCCATCCCCTATAGACAATACAGCCCATAACAACAGCTTAATCACTCTCCATCCCCTATAGACAATACAGCCCATAACAACAGCTTAATCACTCTCCATCCCCTATAGACAATACAGCCACTAACAACAGCTTCATCACTCTCCATCCCCTATAGACAATACAGCCCATAACCACAGTGTAATGACTCTCCATCCCCTATAGACAATACAGCCCATAACCACAGTGTAATGACTCTCCATCCCCTATAGACAATACAGCCCATAACCACAGTGTAATGACTCTCCATCCCCTATAGACAATACAGCCCATAACAAGAGCTTCATCACTCTCCATCCCCTATAGACAATACAGCCCATAACAACAGCTTAATCACTCTCCATCCCCTATAGACAATACAGCCCATAACTACAGTGTAATGACTCTCCATCCCCTATAGACAATACAGCCCATAACAACAGCTTAATCACTCTCCATCCCCTATAGACAATACAGCCCATAACAACAGCTTAATCACTCTCCATCCCCTATAGACAATACAGCCCTTAACAACAGCTTAATCACTCTCCATCCCCTATAGACAATACAGCCCATAACCACAGCTTTATCACTCTCCATCCCCTATAGACAATACAGCCCATAACCACAGCGTAATGACTCTCCATCCCCTATAGACAATACAGCCCATAACAACAGCTTAATCACTCTCCATCCCCTATAGACAATACAGCCCATAACCACAGCTTAATCACTCTCCATCCCCTATAGACAATACAGCCCATAACAACAGCTTAATCACTCTCCATCCCCTATAGACAATACAGCCCAAAACCACAGCTTCATCACTCTCCATCCCCTATAGACAATACAGCCCATAACCACAGTGTAACGACTCTCCATCCCCTATAGACAATACAGCCCATAACAACAGCTTAATCACTCTCCATCCCCTATAGACAATACAGCCCATAACCACAGTGTAATGACTCTCCATCCCCTATAGACAATACAGCCCATAACAACAGCTTAATCACTCTCCATCCCCTATAGACAATACAGCCCATAACAACAGCTTAATCACTCTCCATCCCCTATAGACAATACAGCCCTTAACAACAGCTTAATCACTCTCCATCCCCTATAGACAATACAGCCCATAACCACAGCTTCATCACTCTCCATCCCCTATAGACAATACAGCCCATAACCACAGTGTAATGACTCTCCATCCTCTATAGACAATACAGCCCATAACCACAGCTTCATCACTCTCCATCCCCTATAGACAATACAGCCCATAACCACAGCTTCATCACTCTCCATCCCCTATAGACAATACAGCCCATAACAACAGCTTAATCACTCTCCATCCCCTATAGACAATACAGCCCATAACAAGAGCTTCATCACTCTCCATCCCCTATAGACAATACAGCCCATAACAACAGCTTAATCACTCTCCATCCCCTATAGACAATACAGCCCATAACAACAGCTTAATCACTCTCCATCCCCTATAGACAATACAGCCCATAACAACAGCTTAATCACTCTCCATCCCCTATAGACAATACAGCCCATAACCACAGCTTCATCAATCTCCATCCCCTATAGACAATACAGCCCATAACAACAGCTTAATCACTCTCCATCCCCTATAGACAATACAGCCCATAACCACAGTGTAATGACTCTCCATCCCCTATAGACAATACAGCCCATAACAACAGCTTAATCACTCTCCATCCCCTATAGACAATACAGCCCATAACAACAGCTTAATCACTCTCCATCCCCTATAGACAATACAGCCCATAACCACAGCTTCATCACTCTCCATCCCCTATAGACAATACAGCCCATAACCACAGCGTAATGACTCTCCATCCTCTATAGACAATACAGCCCATAACCACAGCTTAATCACTCTCCATCCCCTATAGACAATACAGCCCATAACAAGAGCTTAATCACTCTCCATCCCCTATAGACAATACAGCCCTTAACAACAGCTTAATCACTCTCCATCCCCTATAGACAATACAGCCCATAACAACAGCTTAATCACTCTCCATCCCCTATAGACAATACAGCCCATAACAACAGCTTAATCACTCTCCATCCCCTATAGACAATACAGCCCTTAACAACAGCTTAATCACTCTCCATCCCCTATAGACAATACAGCCCAAAACCACAGCTTCATCACTCTCCATCCCCTATAGACAATACAGCACATAACCACAGTGTAACGACTCTCCATCCCCTATAGACAATACAGCCCATAACAACAGCTTAATCACTCTCCATCCCCTATAGACAATACAGCCCTTAACCACAGTGTAATGACTCTCCATCCCCTATAGACAATACAGCCCATAACCACAGCTTAATCACTCTCCATCCCCTATAGACAATACAGCCCTTAACCACAGCTTAATCACTCTCCATCCCCTATAGACAATACAGCCCATAACCACAGCTTCATCACTCTCCATCCCCTATAGACAATACAGCCCATAACCACAGTGTAATGACTCTCCATCCCCTATAGACAATACAGCCCATAACCACAGCTTCATCACTCTCCATCCCCTATAGACAATACAGCCCATAACCACAGTGTAATGACTCTCCATCCCCTATAGACAATACAGCCCATAACAACAGCTTCATCACTCTCCATCCCCTAAAGACAATACAGCCCATAACCACAGCTTCATCACTCTCCATCCCCTATAGACAATACAGCCACTAACAACAGCTTCATCACTCTCCATCCCCTGTAGACAATACAGCCCATAACCACAGTGTAATGACTCTCCATCCCCTATAGACAATACAGCCCATAAGCACAGTGTAATGACTCTCCATCCCCTATAGACAATACAGCCCTTAAGCACAGTGTAATGACTCTCCATCCCCTATAGACAATACAGCCCATAACAAGAGATTCATCACTCTCCATCCCCTATAGACAATACAGCCCTTAACAACAGCTTCATCACTCTCCATCCCCTATAGACATTACAGCCCTTAACCACAGTGTAACGACTCTCCATCCCCTATAGACAATACAGCCCATAACCACAGCTTCATCACTCTCCATCCCCTATAGACAATACAGCCCATAACAACAGTTTAATCACTCTCCATCCCCTATAGACAATACAGCCCATAACAACAGCTTAATCACTCTCCATCCCCTATAGACAATACAGCCCATAACCACAGCTTCATCACTCTCCATCCCCTATAGACAATACAGCCCATAACCACAGTGTAATGACTCTCCATCCTCTATAGACAATACAGCCCATAACAACAGCTTCATCACTCTCCATCCCCTATAGACAATACAGCCCATAACAACAGCTTAATCACTCTCCATCCCCTATAGACAATACAGCCCTTAACAACAGCTTAATCACTCTCCATCCCCTATAGACAATACAGCCCAAAACCACAGCTTCATCACTCTCCATCCCCTATAGACAATACAGCCCATAACCACAGTGTAACGACTCTCCATCCCCTATAGACAATACAGCCCATAACAACAGCTTAATCACTCTCCATCCCCTATAGACAATACAGCCCATAACCACAGTGTAATGACTCTCCATCCCCTATAGACAATACAGCCCATAACCACAGCTTAATCACTCTCCATCCCCTATAGACAATACAGCCCATAACAACAGCTTAATCACTCTCCATCCCCTATAGACAATACAGCCCATAACAACAGCTTAATCACTCTCCATCCCCTATAGACAATACAGCCCATAACCACAGTGTAATGACTCTCCATCACCTATAGACAATACAGCCCATAACAACAGCTTAATCACTCTCCATCCACTATAGACAATACAGCCCATAACAAGAGATTAATCACTCTCCATCCCCTATAGACAATACAGCCCATAACAACAGCTTAATCACTCTCCATCCCCTATAGACAATACAGCCCATAACAAGAGATTAATCACTCTCCATCCCCTATAGACAATACAGCCCATAACAACAGCTTAATCACTCTCCATCCCCTATAGACAATACAGCCCAAAACCACAGCTTCATCACTCTCCATCCCCTATAGACAATACAGCCCATAACAACAGCTTAATCACTCTCCATCCCCTATAGACAATACAGCCCAAAACCACAGTTTAATCAATCTCCATCCCCTATAGACAATACAGCCCATAACAACAGCTTAATCACTCTCCATCCCCTATAGACAATACAGCCCATAACCACAGTGTAATGACTCTCCATCCCCTATAGACAATACAGCCCATAACCACAGCTTAATCACTCTCCATCCCCTATAGACAATACAGCCCATAACAACAGCGTAATCACTCTCCATCCCCTATAGACAATACAGCCCATAACCACAGCTTCATCACTCTCCATCCCCTATAGACAATACAGCCCATAACCACAGTGTAATGACTCTCCATCCCCTATAGACAATACAGCCCATAACAACAGCTTAATCACTCTCCATCCCCTATAGACAATACAGCCCATAACAAGAGATTAATCACTCTCCATCCCCTATAGACAATACAGCCCTTAACAACAGCTTAATCACTCTCCATCCCCTATAGACAATACAGCCCATAACAAGAGATTCATCACTCTCCATCCCCTATAGACAATACAGCCCATAACAACAGCTTAATCACTCTCCATCCCCTATAGACAATACAGCCCATAACAACAGCTTAATCACTCTCCATCCCCTATAGACAATACAGCCCAAAACCACAGCTTCATCAATCTCCATCCCCTATAGACAATACAGCCCATAACCACAGTGTAACGACTCTCCATCCCCTATAGACAATACAGCCCATAACAACAGCTTAATCACTCTCCATCCCCTATAGACAATACAGCCCATAACCACAGTGTAATGACTCTCCATCCCCTATAGACAATACAGCCCATAACCACAGCTTAATCACTCTCCATCCCCTATAGACAATACAGCCCATAACAACAGCTTAATCACTCTCCATCCCCTATAGACAATACAGCCCATAACAACAGCTTAATCACTCTCCATCCCCTATAGACAATACAGCCCATAACCACAGCTTAATCACTATCCATCCCCTATAGACAATACAGCCCATAACCACAGTGTAATGACTCTCCATCCCCTATAGAAAATACAGCCCATAACAACAGCTTAATCACTCTCCATCCCCTATAGACAATACAGCCCAAAACCACAGCTTCATCACTCTCCATCCCCTATAGACAATACAGCCCATAACCACAGTGTAACGACTCTCCATCCCCTATAGACAATACAGCCCATAACAACAGCTTAATCACTCTCCATCCCCTATAGACAATACAGCCCATAACCACAGTGTAATGACTCTCCATCCCCTATAGACAATACAGCCCATAACCACAGCTTAATCACTCTCCATCCCCTATAGACAATACAGCCCATAACCACAGCTTAATCACTCTCCATCCCCTATAGACAATACAGCCCATAACCACAGCTTCATCACTCTCCATCCCCTATAGACAATACAGCCCATAACAACAGCTTAATCACTCTCCATCCCCTATAGACAATACAGCCCATAACAACAGCTTAATCACTCTCCATCTCCTATAGACAATACAGCCCTTAACCACAGCTTAATCACTCTCCATCCCCTATAGACAATACAGCCCATAACAACAGCTTAATCACTCTCCATCCCCTATAGACAATACAGCCCATAACCACAGCTTAATCACTCTCCATCCCCTATAGACAATACAGCCCTTAACCACAGCTTAATCACGCTCCATCCCCTATAGACAATACAGCCCATAACCACAGCTTCATCACTCTCCATCCCCTATAGACAATACAGCCCATAACCACAGTGTAATGACTCTCCATCCCCTATAGACAATACAGCCCATAACAACAGCTTAATCACTCTCCATCCACTATAGACAATACAGCCCATAACAAGAGATTCATCACTCTCCATCCCCTATAGACAATACAGCCCTTAACAACAGCTTAATCACTCTCCATCCCCTATAGACAATACAGCCCATAACCACAGCTTAATCACTCTCCATCCCCTATAGACAATACAGCCCTTAACCACAGTGTAATGACTCTCCATCCCCTATAGACAATACAGCCCATAACCACAGCTTAATGACTCTCCATCCCCTATAGACAATACAGCCCATAACAACAGCTTCATCACTCTCCATCCCCTATAGACAATACAGCCCTTAACCACAGTGTAATGACTCTCCATCCCCTATAGACAATACAGCCCATAACAACAGCTTAATCACTCTCCATCCCCTATAGACAATACAGCCCTTAACAACAGCTTAATCACTCTCCATCCCCTATAGACAATACAGCCCATAACAACAGCTTAATCACTCTCCATCCCCTATAGACAATACAGCCCATAACCACAGCTTAATCACTCTCCATCCCCTATAGACAATACAGCCCATAACCACAGTGTAATGACTCTCCATCCCCTATAGACAATACAGCCCATAACAACAGCTTAATCACTCTCCATCCCCTATAGACAATACAGCCCATAACAACAGCTTAATCACTCTCCATCCCCTATAGACAATACAGCCCATAACCACAGCTTAATCACTCTCCATCCCCTATAGACAATACAGCCCATAACCACAGTGTAATGACTCTCCATCCTCTATAGACAATACAGCCCATAACCACAGCTTCATCACTCTCCATCCCCTATAGACAATACAGCCCATAACAACAGCTTAATCACTCTCCATCCCCTATAGACAATACAGCCCATAACAACAGCTTAATCACTCTCCATCCCCTATAGACAATACAGCCCTTAACCACAGTGTAATGACTCTCCATCCCCTATAGACAATACAGCCCATAACCACAGCTTAATCACTCTCCATCCACTATAGACAATACAGCCCATAACAACAGCTTAATCACTCTCCATCCCCTATAGACAATACAGCCCTTAACAACAGCTTAATCACTCTCCATCCCCTATAGACAATACAGCCCAAAACCACAGCTTAATCACTCTCCATCCCCTATAGACAATACAGCCCATAACCACAGTGTAACGACTCTCCATCCCCTATAGACAATACAGCCCATAACAACAGCTTAATCACTCTCCATCCCCTATAGACAATACAGCCCATAACCACAGTGTAATGACTCTCCATCCCCTATAGACAATACAGCCCATAACAACAGCTTCATCACTCTCCATCCCCTATAGACAATACAGCCCATAACAACAGCTTAATCACTCTCCATCCCCTATAGACAATACAGCCCATAACCACAGCTTCATCACTCTCCATCCCCTATAGACAATACAGCCCATAACCACAGTGTAATGACTCTCCATCCCCTATAGACAATACAGCCCATAACAACAGCTTAATCACTCTCCATCCACTATAGACAATACAGCCCATAACAAGAGCTTAATCACTCTCCATCCCCTATAGACAATACAGCCCATAACAACAGCTTAATCACTCTCCATCCCCTATAGACAATACAGCCCATAACAAGAGATTCATCACTCTCCATCCCCTATAGACAATACAGCCCATAACCACAGCTTAATCACTCTCCATCCCCTATAGACAATACAGCCCAAAACAACAGCTTAATCACTCTCCATCCCCTATAGACAATACAGCCCTTAACAACAGCTTAATCACTCTCCATCCCCTATAGACAATACAGCCCAAAACCACAGCTTCATCAATCTCCATCCCCTATAGACAATACAGCCCATAACAACAGCTTAATCACTCTCCATCCCCTATAGACAATACAGCCCATAACCACAGTGTAATGACTCTCCATCCCCTATAGACAATACAGCCCATAACCACAGCTTAATCACTCTCCATCCCCTATAGACAATACAGCCCATAACAACAGCTTAATCACTCTCCATCCCCTATAGACAATACAGCCCATAACCACAGCTTCATCACTCTCCATCCCCTATAGACAATACAGCCCATAACCACAGTGTAATGACTCTCCATCCCCTATAGACAATACAGCCCATAACCACAGCTTAATCACTCTCCATCCCCTATAGACAATACAGCCCATAACAAGAGATTCATCACTCTCCATCCCCTATAGACAATACAGCCCTTAACAACAGCTTAATCACTCTCCATCCCCTATAGACAATACAGCCCATAACAAGAGATTCATCACTCTCCATCCCCTATAGACAATACAGCCCATAACAACAGCTTAATCACTCTCCATCCCCTATAGACAATACAGCCCTTAACAACAGCTTAATCACTCTCCATCCCCTATAGACAATACAGCCCAAAACCACAGCTTCATCAATCTCCATCCCCTATAGACAATACAGCCCATAACCACAGTGTAACGACTCTCCATCCCCTATAGACAATACAGCCCATAACAACAGCTTAATCACTCTCCATCCCCTATAGACAATACAGCCCTTAACCACAGTGTAATGACTCTCCATCCCCTATAGACAATACAGCCCATAACCACAGCTTAATCACTCTCCATCCCCTATAGACAATACAGCCCATAACAACAGCTTAATCACTCTCCATCCCCTATAGACAATACAGCCCATAACAACAGCTTAATCACTCTCCATCCCCTATAGACAATACAGCCCATAACCACAGCTTAATCACTCTCCATCCCCTATAGACAATACAGCCCATAACCACAGTGTAATGACTCTCCATCCCCTATAGAAAATACAGCCCATAACCACAGCTTCATCACTCTCCATCCCCTATAGACAATACAGCCCAAAACCACAGCTTCATCACTCTCCATCCCCTATAGACAATACAGCCCATAACCACAGTGTAACGACTCTCCATCCCCTATAGACAATACAGCCCATAACAACAGCTTAATCACTCTCCATCCCCTATA
Organism: Salmo salar; assembly: GCF_905237065.1. NCBI lineage: Eukaryota > Metazoa > Chordata > Actinopteri > Salmoniformes > Salmonidae > Salmo > Salmo salar. The sequence goes on from NC_059452.1 coordinate 42,860,464, forward strand.
GACAATACAGCCCTTAACCACAGTGTAATGACTCTCCATCCCCTATAGACAATACAGCCCATAACCACAGCTTAATCACTCTCCATCCCCTATAGACAATACAGCCCATAACCACAGCTTAATCACTCTCCATCCCCTATAGACAATACAGCCCATAACCACAGCTTAATCACTCTCCATCCCCTATAGACAATACAGCCCATAACAACAGCTTAATCACTCTCCATCCCCTATAGACAATACAGCCCATAACAACAGCTTAATCACTCTCCATCTCCTATAGACAATACAGCCCTTAACCACAGCTTAATCACTCTCCATCCCCTATAGACAATACAGCCCATAACAACAGCTTAATCACTCTCCATCCCCTATAGACAATACAGCCCATAACAACAGCTTAATCACTCTCCATCCCCTATAGACAATACAGCCCATAACAACAGCTTAATCACGCTCCATCCCCTATAGACAATACAGCCCATAACCACAGCTTCATCACTCTCCATCCCCTATAGACAATACAGCCCATAACCACAGTGTAATGACTCTCCATCCTCTATAGACAATACAGCCCATAACCACAGCTTCATCACTCTCCATCCCCTATAGACAATACAGCCCATAACAAGAGATTCATCACTCTCCATCCCCTATAGACAATACAGCCCTTAACAACAGCTTAATCACTCTCCATCCCCAATAGACAATACAGCCCATAACCACAGCTTCATCACTCTCCATCCCCTATAGACAATACAGCCCTTAACCACAGTGTAATGACTCTCCATCCCCTATAGACAATACAGCCCATAACCACAGCTTAATCACTCTCCATCCCCTATAGACAATACAGCCCATAACAACAGCTTCATCACTCTCCATCCCCTATAGACAATACAGCCCATAACCACAGTGTAATGACTCTCCATCCCCTATAGACAATACAGCCCATAACAACAGCTTAATCACTCTCCATCCCCTATAGACAATACAGCCCTTAACAACAGCTTAATCACTCTCCATCCCCTATAGACAATACAGCCCAAAACCACAGCTTCATCACTCTCCATCCCCTATAGACAATACAGCCCATAACAACAGCTTAATCACTCTCCATCCCCTATAGACAATACAGCCCATAACCACAGTGTAATGACTCTCCATCCCCTATAGACAATACAGCCCATAACCACAGCTTAATCACTCTCCATCCCCTATAGACAATACAGCCCATAACCACAGCTTAATCACTCTCCATCCCCTATAGACAATACAGCCCATAACCACAGCTTAATCACTCTCCATCCCCTATAGACAATACAGCCCATAACCACAGTGTAATGACTCTCCATCCCCTATAGACAATACAGCCCATAACCACAGCTTCATCACTCTCCATCCCCTATAGACAATACAGCCCATAACAAGAGATTCATCACTCTCCATCCCCTATAGACAATACAGCCCATAACCACAGCTTAATCACTCTCCATCCCCTATAGACAATACAGCCCATAACAACAGCTTAATCACTCTCCATCCCCTATAGACAATACAGCCCATAACCACAGTGTAATGACTCTCCATCCCCTATAGACAATACAGCCCATAACAACAGCTTAATCACTCTCCATCCCCTATAGACAATACAGCCCTTAACAACAGCTTAATCACTCTCCATCCCCTATAGACAATACAGCCCATAACAAGAGCTTAATCACTCTCCATCCCCTATAGACAATACAGCCCATAACAACAGCTTAATCACTCTCCATCCCCTATAGACAATACAGCCCTTAACAACAGCTTAATCACTCTCCATCCCCTATAGACAATACAGCCCATAACCACAGTGTAACGACTCTCCATCCCCTATAGACAATACAGCCCATAACCACAGTGTAATGACTCTCCATCCCCTATAGACAATACAGCCCATAACCACAGCTTAATCACTCTCCATCCCCTATAGACAATACAGCCCATAACCACAGCTTAATCACTATCCATCCCCTATAGACAATACAGCCCATAACCACAGCTTAATCACTCTCCATCCCCTATAGACAATACAGCCCTTAACCACAGTGTAATGACTCTCCATCCCCTATAGACAATACAGCCCATAACCACAGCGTAATGACTCTCCATCCCCTATAGACAATACAGCCCAAAACCACAGCTTCATCACTCTCCATCCCCTATAGACAATACAGCCCATAACCACAGTGTAACGACTCTCCATCCCCTATAGACAATACAGCCCATAACAACAGCTTAATCACTCTCCATCCCCTATAGACAATACAGCCCATAACCACAGTGTAATGACTCTCCATCCCCTATAGACAATACAGCCCATAACCACAGCTTCATCACTCTCCATCCCCTATAGACAATACAGCCCATAACAACAGCTTAATCACTCTCCATCCCCTATAGACAATACAGCCCATAACCACAGCTTAATCACTCTCCATCCCCTATAGACAATACAGCCCATAACCACAGTGTAATGACTCTCCATCCTCTATAGACAATACAGCCCATAACCACAGCTTCATCACTCTCCATCCACTATAGACAATACAGCCCATAACAAGAGATTCATCACTCTCCATCCCCTATAGACAATACAGCCCTTAACAACAGCTTAATCACTCTCCATCCCCTATAGACAATACAGCCCATAACAAGAGATTCATCACTCTCCATCCCCTATAGACAATACAGCCCATAACAAACAGCTTAATCACTCTCCATCCCCTATAGACAATACAGCCCAAAACCACAGCTTCATCACTCTCCATCCCCTATAGACAATACAGCCCTTAACAACAGCTTAATCACTCTCCATCCCCTATAGACAATACAGCCCAAAACCACAGCTTCATCAATCTCCATCCCCTATAGACAATACAGCCCATAACAACAGCTTAATCACTCTCCATCCCCTATAGACAATACAGCCCATAACCACAGTGTAATGACTCTCCATCCCCTATAGACAATACAGCCCATAACCACAGCTTCATCACTCTCCATCCCCTATAGACAATACAGCCCATAACAACAGCTTAATCACTCTCCATCCCCTATAGACAATACAGCCCATAACCACAGCTTCATCACTCTCCATCCCCTATAGACAATACAGCCCATAACCACAGTGTAATGACTCTCCATCCCCTATAGACAATACAGCCCATAACCACAGCTTAATCACTCTCCATCCCTATAGACAATACAGCCCATAACAAGAGATTAATCACTCTCCATCCCCTATAGACAATACAGCCCTTAACAACAGCTTAATCACTCTCCATCCCCTATAGACAATACAGCCCATAACAAGAGATTCATCACTCTCCATCCCCTATAGACAATACAGCCCAAAACCACAGCTTCATCACTCTCCATCCCCTATAGACAATACAGCCCATAACCACAGTGTAACGACTCTCCATCCCCTATAGACAATACAGCCCATAACAACAGCTTAATCACTCTCCATCCCCTATAGACAATACAGCCCATAACCACAGTGTAATGACTCTCCATCCACTATAGACAATACAGCCCATAACCACAGCTTCATCACTCTCCATCCCCTATAGACAATACAGCCCATAACAACAGCTTAATCACTCTCCATCCCCTATAGACAATACAGCCCATAACAACAGCTTAATCACTCTCCATCCCCTATAGACAATACAGCCCATAACCACAGCTTAATCACTCTCCATCCCCTATAGACAATACAGCCCATAACCACAGTGTAATGACTCTCCATCCCCTATAGACAATACAGCCCATAACCACAGCTTCATCACTCTCCATCCCCTATAGACAATACAGCCCATAACCACAGATTCATCACTCTCCATCCCCTATAGACAATACAGCCCATAACCACAGTGTAACGACTCTCCATCCCCTATAGACAATACAGCCCATAACAACAGCTTAATCACTCTCCATCCCCTATAGACAATACAGCCCTTAACCACAGTGTAATGACTCTCCATCCCCTATAGACAATACAGCCCATAACAACAGCTTCATCACTCTCCATCCCCTATAGACAATACAGCCCATAACCACAGCTTAATCACTCTCCATCCCCTATAGACAATACAGCCCATAACCACAGCTTAATCACTCTCCATCCCCTATAGACAATACAGCCCTTAACCACAGCTTAATCACTCTCCATCCCCTATAGACAATACAGCCCATAACAACAGCTTAATCACTCTCCATCTCCTATAGACAATACAGCCCATAACAACAGCGTAATCACTCTCCATCCCCTATAGACAATACAGCCCATAACAACAGCTTAATCACTCTCCATCCCCTATAGACAATACAGCCCATAACAACAGCTTAATCACTCTCCATCCCCTATAGACAATACAGCCCTTAACAACAGCTTAATCACGCTCCATCCCCTATAGACAATACAGCCCATAACCACAGCTTCATCACTCTCCATCCCCTATAGACAATACAGCCCATAACCACAGTGTAATGACTCTCCATCCCCTATAGACAATACAGCCCATAACAACAGCTTAATCACTCTCCATCCACTATAGACAATACAGCCCATAACAAGAGATTCATCACTCTCCATCCCCTATAGACAATACAGCCCTTAACAACAGCTTAATCACTCTCCATCCCCTATAGACAATACAGCCCATAACAACAGCTTAATCACTCTCCATCCCCTATAGACAATACAGCCCATAACAACAGCTTAATCACTCTCCATCCCCTATAGACAATACAGCCCATAACCACAGTGTAATCGACTCTCCATCCCCTATAGACAATACAGCCCATAACAACAGCTGTAATGACTCTCCATCCCCTATAGACAATACAGCCCATAACCACAGCTTCATCACTCTCCATCCCCTATAGACAATACAGCCCATAACCACAGCTTAATCACTATCCATCCCCTATAGACAATACAGCCCATAACCACAGCTTAATCACTCTCCATCCCCTATAGACAATACAGCCCATAACCACAGTGTAATGACTCTCCATCCCCTATAGACAATACAGCCCATAACCACAGCGTAATGACTCTCCATCCCCTATAGACAATACAGCCCAAAACCACAGCTTAATCACTCTCCATCCCCTATAGACAATACAGCCCATAACCACAGTGTAACGACTCTCCATCCCCTATAGACAATACAGCCCATAACAACAGCTTAATCACTCTCCATCCCCTATAGACAATACAGCCCATAACCACAGTGTAATGACTCTCCATCCCCTATAGACAATACAGCCCATAACAACAGCTTAATCACTCTCCATCCCCTATAGACAATACAGCCCATAACAACAGCTTAATCACTCTCCATCCCCTATAGACAATACAGCCCATAACCACAGCTTCATCACTCTCCATCCCCTATAGACAATACTGCCCATAACCACAGTGTAATGACTCTCCATCATCTATAGACAATACAGCCCATAACCACAGCTTCATCACTCTCCATCCACTATAGACAATACAGCCCATAACAAGAGATTCATCACTCTCCATCCCCTATAGACAATACAGCCCTTAACAACAGCTTAATCACTCTCCATCCCCTATAGACAATACAGCCCATAACAAGAGATTCATCACTCTCCATCCCCTATAGACAATACAGCCCATAACAAACAGCTTAATCACTCTCCATCCCCTATAGACAATACAGCCCAAAACCACAGCTTCATCACTCTCCATCCCCTATAGACAATACAGCCCTTAACAACAGCTTAATCACTCTCCATCCCCTATAGACAATACAGCCCAAAACCACAGCTTCATCAATCTCCATCCCCTATAGACAATACAGCCCATAACAACAGCTTAATCACTCTCCATCCCCTATAGACAATACAGCCCATAACCACAGTGTAATGACTCTCCATCCCCTATAGACAATACAGCCCATAACCACAGCTTAATCACTCTCCATCCCCTATAGACAATACAGCCCATAACAACAGCTTAATCAATCTCCATCCCCTATAGACAATACAGCCCATAACAACAGCTTAATCACTCTCCATCCCCTATAGACAATACAGCCCATAACCACAGTGTAATGACTCTCCATCCCCTATAGACAATACAGCCCATAACCACAGCTTCATCACTCTCCATCCCCTATAGACAATACAGCCCATAACAAGAGCTTAATCACTCTCCATCCCCTATAGACAATACAGCCCATAACAACAGCTTAATCACTCTCCATCCCCTATAGACAATACAGCCCATAACAAGAGATTAATCACTCTCCATCCCCTATAGACAATACAGCCCTTAACAACAGCTTAATCACTCTCCATCCCCTATAGACAATACAGCACTTAACAACAGCTTAATCACTCTCCATCCCCTATAGACAATTCAGCCCAAAACCACAGCTTCATCAATCTCCATCCCCTATAGACAATACAGCCCATAACCACAGTGTAACGACTCTCCATCCCCTATAGACAATACAGCCCATAACAACAGCTTAATCACTCTCCATCCCCTATAGACAATACAGCCCTTAACCACAGTGTAATGACTCTCCATCCCCTATAGACAATACAGCCCATAACCACAGCTTCATCACTCTCCATCCCCTATAGACAATACAGCCCATAACAACAGCTTAATCACTCTCCATCCCCTATAGACAATACAGCCCATAACAACAGCTTAATCACTCTCCATCCCCTATAGACAATACAGCCCATAACCACAGCTTAATCACTCTCCATCCCCTATAGACAATACAGCCCATAACAACAGTGTAATGACTCTCCATCCCCTATAGAAAATACAGCCCATAACAACAGCTTAATCACTCTCCATCCCCTATAGACAATACAGCCCATAAACCACAGATTCATCACTCTCCATCCCCTATAGACAATACAGCCCATAACCACAGTGTAATCGACTCTCCATCCCCTATAGACAATACAGCCCATAACAACAGCTTAATCACTCTCCATCCCCTATAGACAATACAGCCCTTAACCACAGTGTAATGACTCTCCATCCCCTATAGACAATACAGCCCATAACCACAGCTTAATCACTCTCCATCCCCTATAGACAATACAGCCCATAACCACAGCTTAATCACTCTCCATCCCCTATAGACAATACAGCCCATAACCACAGCTTCATCACTCTCCATCCCCTATAGACAATACAGCCCTTAACAACAGCTTAATCACTCTCCATCCCCTATAGACAATACAGCCCATAACAACAGCTTAATCACTCTCCATCTCCCTATAGACAATACAGCCCATAACCACAGCTTAATCACTCTCCATCCCCTATAGACAATACAGCCCATAACAACAGCTTAATCACTCTCCATCCCCTATAGACAATACAGCCCATAACAACAGCTTAATCACTCTCCATCCCCTTTAGACAATACAGCCCTTAACAACAGCTTAATCACGCTCCATCCCCTATAGACAATACAGCCCATAACCACAGCTTCATCACTCTCCATCCCCTATAGACAATACAGCCCATAACCACAGTGTAATGACTCTCCATCCCCTATAGACAATACAGCCCATAACCACAGCTTAATCACTCTCCATCCCCTATAGACAATACAGCCCATAACAAGAGCTTCATCACTCTCCATCCCCTATAGACAATACAGCCCTTAACAACAGCTTAATCACTCTCCATCCCCAATAGACAATACAGCCCATAACCACAGCTTCATCACTCTCCATCCCCTATAGACAATACAGCCCTTAACCACAGTGTAATGACTCTCCATCCCCTATAGACAATACAGCCCATAACCACAGCTTAATCACTCTCCATCCCCTATAGACAATACAGCCCATAACAACAGCTTCATCACTCTCCATCCCCTATAGACAATACAGCCCTTAACAACAGCTTAATCACTCTCCATCCCCTATAGACAATACAGCCCATAACAAGAGCTTAATCACTCTCCATCCCCTATAGACAATACAGCCCATAACAACAGCTTAATCACTCTCCATCCCCTATAGACAATACAGCCCATAACAACAGCTTAATCACTCTCCATCCCCTATAGACAATACAGCCCAAAACCACAGCTTCATCACTCTCCATCCCCTATAGACAATACAGCCCATAACCACAGTGTAACGACTCTCCATCCCCTATAGACAATACAGCCCATAACAACAGCTTCATCACTCTCCATCCCCTATAGACAATACAGCCCATAACCACAGTGTAATGACTCTCCATCCCCTATAGACAATACAGCCCATAACCACAGCTTCATCACTCTCCATCCCCTATAGACAATACAGCCCATAACAACAGCTTAATCACTCTCCATCCCCTATAGACAATACAGCCCATAACAACAGCTTAATCACTCTCCATCCCCTATAGACAATACAGCCCATAACCACAGCTTAATCACTCTCCATCCCCTATAGACAATACAGCCCATAACCACAGTGTAATGACTCTCCATCCCCTATAGACAATACAGCCCATAACCACAGCTTAATCACTCTCCATCCCCTATAGACAATACAGCCCAAAACCACAGCTTAATCACTCTCCATCCCCTATAGACAATACAGCCCATAACCACAGTTAATCGACTCTCCATCCCCTATAGACAATACAGCCCATAACAACAGCTTAATCACTCTCCATCCCCTATAGACATTACAGCCCTTAACCACAGTGTAACGACTCTCCATCCCCTATAGACAATACAGCCCATAACAACAGCTTCATCACTCTCCATCCCCTATAGACAATACAGCCCATAACAACAGCTTAATCACTCTCCATCCCCTATAGACAATACAGCCCATAACAACAGCTTAATCACTCTCCATCCCCTATAGACAATACAGCCCATAACCAACAGCTTAATCACTCTCCATCCCCTATAGACAATACAGCCCATAACAACAGCTTAATACTCTCCATCTCCTATAGACAATACAGCCCATAACAACAGTGTAATCACTCTCCATCCCCTATAGACAATACAGCCCATAACAACAGCTTAATCACTCTCCATCCCCTATAGACAATACAGCCCATAACAACAGCTTAATCACTCTCCATCCCCTTTAGACAATACAGCCCTTAACAACAGCTTAATCACTCTCCATCCCCTATAGACAATACAGCCCATAACCACAGCTTCATCACTCTCCATCCCCTATAGACAATACAGCCCATAACCACAGCTTAATCACTCTCCATCCCCTATAGACAATACAGCCCATAACCACAGCTTCATCACTCTCCATCCCCTATAGACAATACAGCCCTTAACAACAGCTTAATCACTCTCCATCCCCAATAGACAATACAGCCCATAACCACAGCTTCATCACTCTCCATCCCCTATAGACAACACAGCCCTTAACCACAGTGTAATGACTCTCCATCCCCTATAGACAATACAGCCCATAACCACAGCTTAATGACTCTCCATCCCCTATAGACAATACAGCCCATAACAACAGCTTCATCACTCTCCATCCCCTATAGACAATACAGCCCATAACCACAGTGTAATGACTCTCCATCCCCTATAGACAATACAGCCCATAACAACAGCTTAATCACTCTCCATCCCCTATAGACAATACAGCCCTTAACAACAGCTTAATCACTCTCCATCCCCTATAGACAATACAGCCCATAACCACAGCTTAATCACTCTCCATCCCCTATAGACAATACAGCCCATAACAACAGCTTAATCACTCTCCATCCCCTATAGACAATACAGCCCATAACCACAGTGTAATGACTCTCCATCCCCTATAGACAATACAGCCCATAACCACAGCTTCATCACTCTCCATCCCCTATAGACAATACAGCCCATAACAACAGCTTAATCACTCTCCATCCCCTATAGACAATACAGCCCATAACCACAGCTTCATCACTCTCCATCCCCTATAGACAATACAGCCCATAACCACAGTGTAATGACTCTCCATCCTCTATAGACAATACAGCCCATAACCACAGCTTCATCACTCTCCATCCACTATAGACAATACAGCCCATAACAAGAGCTGTAATCACTCTCCATCCCCTATAGACAATACAGCCCATAACAACAGCTTCATCACTCTCCATCCCCTATAGACAATACAGCCCATAACCACAGTGTAATGACTCTCCATCCCCTATAGACAATACAGCCCATAACAACAGCTTAATCACTCTCCATCCCCTATAGACAATACAGCCCATAACAACAGCTTAATCACTCTCCATCCCCTATAGACAATACAGCCCAAAACAACAGCTTCATCAATCTCCATCCCCTATAGACAATACAGCCCATAACAACAGCTTAATCACTCTCCATCCCCTATAGACAATACAGCCCATAACCACAGTGTAATGACTCTCCATCCCCTATAGACAATACAGCCCATAACCACAGCTTCATCACTCTCCATCCCCTATAGACAATACAGCCCATAACAACAGCTTAATCACTCTCCATCCCCTATAGACAATACAGCCCATAACCACAGCTTAATCACACTCCATCCCCTATAGACAATACAGCCCATAACCACAGTGTAATGACTCTCCATCCCCTATAGACAATACAGCCCATAACCACAGCTTCATCACTCTCCATCCACTATAGACAATACAGCCCATAACAAGAGATTCATCACTATCCATCCCCTATAGACAATACAGCCCTTAACAACAGCTTAATCACTCTCCATCCCCTATAGACAATACAGCCCATAACAAGAGATTCATCACTCTCCATCCCCTATAGACAATACAGCCCATAACAACAGCTTAATCACTCTCCATCCCCTATAGACAATACAGCCCATAACAACAGCTTAATCACTCTCCATCCCCTATAGACAATACAGCCCATAACCACAGTGTAACGACTCTCCATCCCCTATAGACAATACAGCCCATAACCACAGTGTAATGACTCTCCATCCCCTATAGACAATACAGCCCATAACAACAGCTTCATCACTCTCCATCCCCTATAGACAATACAGCCCATAACAACAGCTTAATCACTCTCCATCCCCTATAGACAATACAGCCCATAACCACAGCTTCATCACTCTCCATCCCCTATAGACAATACAGCCCATAACCACAGTGTAATGACTCTCCATCCCCTATAGACAATACAGCCCATAACCACAGCGTAATGACTCTCCATCCCCTATAGACAATACAGCCCATAACAACAGCTTAATCACTCTCCATCCCCTATAGACAATACAGCCCTTAACCACAGTGTAATGACTCTCCATCCCCTATAGACAATACAGCCCATAAAAACAGCTTAATCACTCTCCATCCCCTATAGACAATACAGCCCTTAACAACGGCTTAATCACTCTCCATCCCCTATAGACAATACAGCCCATAACAACAGCTTAATCACTCTCCATCTCCTATAGACAATACAGCCCATAACCACAGCTTAATCACTCTCCATCCCCTATAGACAATACAGCCCATAACCACAGCTTAATCACTCTCCATCCCCTATAGACAATACAGCCCATAACAACAGCTTCATCACTCTCCATCCCCTATAGACAATACAGCCCATAACAACAGCTTAATCACTCTCCATCCCCTATAGACAATACAGCCCATAACCACAGCTTAATCACTCTCCATCCCCTATAGACAATACAGCCCATAACCACAGTGTAATGACTCTCCATCCCCTATAGACAATACAGCCCATAACAACAGCTTAATCACTCTCCATCCCCTATAGACAATACAGCCCATAACCACAGTGTAATGACTCTCCATCCCCTATAGACAATACAGCCCATAACAACAGCTTAATCACTCTCCATCCCCTAAAGACAATACAGCCCATAACCACAGCTTAATCACTCTCCATCCCCTATAGACAATACAGCCCATAACAACAGCTTCATCACTCTCCATCCCCTATAGACAATACAGCCCATAACCACAGTGTAATGACTCTCCATCCCCTATAGACAATACAGCCCTTAACCACAGTGTAATGACTCTCCATCCCCTATAGACAATACAGCCCATAACCACAGCGTAATGACTCTCCATCCCCTATAGACAATACAGCCCATAACAAGAGCTTCATCACTCTCCATCCCCTATAGACAATACAGCCCATAACCACAGTGTAATGACTCTCCATCCCCTATAGACAATACAGCCCATAACAACAGCTTAATCACTCTCCATCCCCTATAGACAATACAGCCCATAACAACAGCTTAATCACTCTCCATCCCCTATAGACAATACAGCCCTTAACAACAGCTTAATCACGCTCCATCCCCTATAGACAATACAGCCCATAACAACAGCTTAATCACTCTCCATCCCCTATAGACAATACAGCCCATAACAACAGCGTAATCACTCTCCATCCTCTATAGACAATACAGCCCATAACCACAGCTTAATCACTCTCCATCCCCTATAGACAATACAGCCCATAACAACAGCTTAATCACTCTCCATCCCCTATAGACAATACAGCCCATAACCACAGCTTCATCACTCTCCATCCCCTATAGACAATACAGCCCATAACCACAGTGTAATGACTCTCCATCCTCTATAGACAATACAGCCCATAACAACAGCTTAATCACTCTCCATCCACTATAGACAATACAGCCCATAACAAGAGCTTAATCACTCTCCATCCCCTATAGACAATACAGCCCATAACAACAGCTTAATCACTCTCCATCCCCTATAGACAATACAGCCCAAAACCACAGCTTCATCACTCTCCATCCCCTATAGACAATACAGCCCTTAACAACAGCTTAATCACTCTCCATCCCCTATAGACAATACAGCCCAAAACCACAGCTTCATCACTCTCCATCCCCTATAGACAATACAGCCCATAACAACAGCTTAATCACTCTCCATCCCCTATAGACAATACAGCCCATAACCACAGTGTAATGACTCTCCATCCCCTATAGACAATACAGCCCATAACCACAGCTTCATCACTCTCCATCCCCTATAGACAATACAGCCCATAACAACAGCGTAATCACTCTCCATCCCCTATAGACAATACAGCCCATAACCACAGCTTCATCACTCTCCATCCCCTATAGACAATACAGCCCATAACCACAGTGTAATGACTCTCCATCCTCTATAGACAATACAGCCCATAACCACAGCTTCATCACTCTCCATCCCCTATAGACAATACAGCCCATAACAAGAGATTAATCACTCTCCATCCCCTATAGACAATACAGCCCTTAACAACAGCTTAATCACTCTCCATCCCCTATAGACAATACAGCCCATAACAACAGCTTAATCACTCTCCATCCCCTATAGACAATACAGCCCATAACAACAGCTTAATCACTCTCCATCCCCTATAGACAATACAGCCCTTAACAACAGCTTAATCACTCTCCATCCCCTATAGACAATACAGCCCAAAACCACAGCTTCATCAATCTCCATCCCCTATAGACAATACAGCCCATAACCACAGTGTAATCGACTCTCCATCCCCTATAGACAATACAGCCCATAACAACAGCTTAATCACTCTCCATCCCCTATAGACAATACAGCCCTTAACCACAGTGTAATGACTCTCCATCCCCTATAGACAATACAGCCCATAACAACAGCTTCATCACTCTCCATCCCCTATAGACAATACAGCCCATAACAACAGCTTAATCACTCTCCATCCCCTATAGACAATACAGCCCATAACAACAGCTTAATCACTCTCCATCCCCTATAGACAATACAGCCCATAACCACAGCTTAATCACTCTCCATCCCCTATAGACAATACAGCCCATAACCACAGTGTAATGACTCTCCATCCCCTATAGACAATACAGCCCAAAACCACAGCTTCATCACTCTCCATCCCCTATAGACAATACAGCCCATAACCACAGTGTAACGACTCTCCATCCCCTATAGACAATACAGCCCATAACAACAGCTTAATCACTCTCCATCCCCTATAGACAATACAGCCCTTAACCACAGTGTAATGACTCTCCATCCCCTATAGACAATACAGCCCATAACCACAGCTTAATCACTCTCCATCCCCTATAGACAATACAGCCCATAACAACAGCTTAATCACTCTCCATCCCCTATAGACAATACAGCCCATAACCACAGCTTAATCACTCTCCATCCCCTATAGACAATACAGCCCATAACAACAGCTTAATCACTCTCCATCCCCTATAGACAATACAGCCCATAACAACAGCTTAATCACTCTCCATCCCCTATAGACAATACAGCCCATAACCACAGCTTAATCACTCTCCATCCCCTATAGACAATACAGCCCATAACCACAGCTTAATCACTCTCCATCCCCTATAGACAATACAGCCCTTAACCACAGTGTAATGACTCTCCATCCCCTATAGACAATACAGCCCATAACCACAGCTTAATCACTCTCCATCCCCTATAGACAATACAGCCCATAACAACAGCTTCATCACTCTCCATCCCCTATAGACAATACAGCCCATAACCACAGTGTAATGACTCTCCATCCCCTATAGACAATACAGCCCATAACAACAGCTTAATCACTCTCCATCCCCTATAGACAATACAGCCCTTAACAACAGCTTAATCACTCTCCATCCCCTATAGACAATACAGCCCAAAACCACAGCTTCATCACTCTCCATCCCCTATAGACAATACAGCCCATAACAACAGCTTAATCACTCTCCATCCCCTATAGACAATACAGCCCATAACAACAGCTTAATCACTCTCCATCCCCTATAGACAATACAGCCCTTAACCACAGTGTAATGACTCTCCATCCCCTATAGACAATACAGCCCATAACAACAGCTTAATGACTCTCCATCCCCTATAGACAATACAGCCCATAACAACAGCTTAATCACTCTCCATCCCCTATAGACAATACAGCCCATAACCA
Source organism: Salmo salar (assembly GCF_905237065.1). NCBI lineage: Eukaryota > Metazoa > Chordata > Actinopteri > Salmoniformes > Salmonidae > Salmo > Salmo salar. The sequence goes on from NC_059452.1 coordinate 42,875,532, forward strand.
CAGTGTAATGACTCTCCATCCCCTATAGACAATACAGCCCATAACAACAGCTTAATCACTCTCCATCCCCTATAGACAATACAGCCCATAACAACAGCTTAATCACTCTCCATCCCCTATAGACAATACAGCCCAAAACAACAGCTTCATCACTCTCCATCCCCTATAGACAATACAGCCCATAACAACAGCTTAATCACTCTCCATCCCCTATAGACAATACAGCCCATAACCACAGCGTAATGACTCTCCATCCCCTATAGACAATACAGCCCATAACAACAGCTTAATCACTCTCCATCCCCTATAGACAATACAGCCCATAACAACAGCTTAATCACTCTCCATCCCCTATAGACAATACAGCCCATAACAACAGCTTAATCACTCTCCATCCCCTATAGACAATACAGCCCATAACCACAGTGTAATGACTCTCCATCCTCTATAGACAATACAGCCCATAACCACAGCTTCATCACTCTCCATCCACTATAGACAATACAGCCCATAACAACAGCTTAATCACTCTCCATCCCCTATAGACAATACAGCCCATAACAACAGCTTAATCACTCTCCATCCCCTATAGACAATACAGCCCATAACAAGAGCTTAATCACTCTCCATCCCCTATAGACAATACAGCCCATAACAACAGCTTCATCACTCTCCATCCCCTATAGACAATACAGCCCTTAACAACAGCTTAATCACTCTCCATCCCCTATAGACAATACAGCCCAAAACAACAGCTTCATCACTCTCCATCCCCTATAGACAATACAGCCCATAACCACAGTGTAACGACTCTCCATCCCCTATAGACAATACAGCCCATAACAACAGCTTAATCACTCTCCATCCCCTATAGACAATACAGCCCATAACAACAGCTTAATCACTCTCCATCCCCTATAGACAATACAGCCCATAACCACAGCTTAATCACTCTCCATCCCCTATAGACAATACAGCCCATAACCACAGCTTAATCACTCTCCATCCCCTATAGACAATACAGCCCATAACAACAGTGTAATGACTCTCCATCCCCTATAGACAATACAGCCCATAACAACAGCTTAATCACTCTCCATCCCCTATAGACAATACAGCCCAAAACCACAGCTTCATCACTCTCCATCCCCTATAGACAATACAGCCCATAACCACAGTGTAACGACTCTCCATCCCCTATAGACAATACAGCCCATAACAACAGCTTAATCACTCTCCATCCCCTATAGACAATACAGCCCTTAACCACAGTGTAATGACTCTCCATCCCCTATAGACAATACAGCCCATAACAACAGCTTAATCACTCTCCATCCCCTATAGACAATACAGCCCATAACAACAGCTTAATCACTCTCCATCCCCTATAGACAATACAGCCCTTAACCACAGCTTAATCACTCTCCATCCCCTATAGACAATACAGCCAATAACAACAGCGTAATCACTCTCCATCCCCTATAGACAATACAGCCCATAACAACAGCTTAATCACTCTCCATCCCCTATAGACAATACAGCCCATAACAACAGCTTAATCACTCTCCATCCCCTATAGACAATACAGCCCATAACAACAGCTTAATCACTCTCCATCCCCTATAGACAATACAGCCCATAACAACAGCTTAATCACTCTCCATCCCCTATAGACAATACAGCCCATAACCACAGTGTAATGACTCTCCATCCCCTATAGACAATACAGCCCATAACCACAGCTTCATCACTCTCCATCCACTATAGACAATACAGCCCATAACAAGAGCTTCATCACTCTCCATCCCCTATAGACAATACAGCCCTTAACAACAGCTTAATCACTCTCCATCCCCTATAGACAATACAGCCCATAACAAGAGATTAATCACTCTCCATCCCCTATAGACAATACAGCCCATAACAACAGCTTAATCACTCTCCATCCCCTATAGACAATACAGCCCTTAACAACAGCTTAATCACTCTCCATCCCCTATAGACAATACAGCCCAAAACCACAGCTTCATCACTCTCCATCCCCTATAGACAATACAGCCCATAACCACAGTGTAACGACTCTCCATCCCCTATAGACAATACAGCCCATAACAACAGCTTAATCACTCTCCATCCACTATAGACAATACAGCCCTTAACCACAGTGTAATGACTCTCCATCCCCTATAGACAATACAGCCCATAACCACAGCTTCATCACTCTCCATCCCTTATAGACAATACAGCCCATAACAACAGCTTAATCACTCTCCATCCCCTATAGACAATACAGCCCATAACAACAGCTTAATCACTCTCCATCCCCTATAGACAATACAGCCCTTAACCACAGCTTAATCACTCTCCATCCCCTATAGACAATACAGCCCATAACCACAGTGTAATGACTCTCCATCCCCTATAGAAAATACAGCCCATAACAACAGCTTAATCACTCTCCATCCCCTATAGACAATACAGCCCAAAACCACAGCTTAATCACTCTCCATCCCCTATAGACAATACAGCCCATAACCACAGTGTAACGACTCTCCATCCCCTATAGACAATACAGCCCATAACAACAGCTTAATCACTCTCCATCCCCTATAGACAATACAGCCCTTAACCACAGTGTAATGACTCTCCATCCCCTATAGACAATACAGCCCATAACAACAGCTTAATCACTCTCCATCCCCTATAGACAATACAGCCCATAACAACAGCTTAATCACTCTCCATCTCCTATAGACAATACAGCCCTTAACAACAGCTTAATCACTCTCCATCCCCTATAGACAATACAGCCCATAACAACAGCTTAATCACTCTCCATCCCCTATAGACAATACAGCCCATAACAACAGCTTAATCACTCTCCATCCCCTATAGACAATACAGCCCTTAACAACAGCTTAATCACTCTCCATCCCCTATAGACAATACAGCCCATAACCACAGCTTCATCACTCTCCATCCCCTATAGACAATACAGCCCATAACCACAGTGTAATGACTCTCCATCCCCTATAGACAATACAGCCCATAACCACAGCTTCATCACTCTCCATCCACTATAGACAATACAGCCCATAACAAGAGCTTAATCACTCTCCATCCCCTATAGACAATACAGCCCTTAACAACAGCTTAATCACTCTCCATCCCCTATAGACAATACAGCCCATAACCACAGCTTAATCACTCTCCATCCCCTATAGACAATACAGCCCATAACAACAGCTTAATCACTCTCCATCCCCTATAGACAATACAGCCCTTAACAACAGCTTAATCACTCTCCATCCCCTATAGACAATACAGCCCAAAACCACAGCTTAATCACTCTCCATCCCCTATAGACAATACAGCCCATAACCACAGTGTAACGACTCTCCATCCCCTATAGACAATACAGCCCATAACAACAGCTTAATCACTCTCCATCCCCTATAGACAATACAGCCCTTAACCACAGTGTAATGACTCTCCATCCCCTATAGACAATACAGCCCATAACCACAGCTTAATCACTCTCCATCCCCTATAGACAATACAGCCCATAACAACAGCTTAATCACTCTCCATCCCCTATAGACAATACAGCCCATAACAACAGCTTAATCACTCTCCATCTCCTATAGACAATACAGCCCATAACCACAGCTTAATCACTCTCCATCCCCTATAGACAATACAGCCCATAACAACAGCTTAATCACTCTCCATCCCCTATAGACAATACAGCCCATAACAACAGCTTAATCACTCTCCATCCCCTATAGACAATACAGCCCTTAACAACAGCTTAATCACGCTCCATCCCCTATAGACAATACAGCCCATAACCACAGCTTCATCACTCTCCATCCCCTATAGACAATACAGCCCATAACAACAGCGTAATCACTCTCCATCCCCTATAGACAATACAGCCCATAACCACAGTGTAATGACTCTCCATCCTCTATAGACAATACAGCCCATAACCACAGCTTCATCACTCTCCATCCACTATAGACAATACAGCCCATAACAAGAGATTCATCACTCTCCATCCCCTATAGACAATACAGCCCATAACAACAGCTTAATCACTCTCCATCCCCTATAGACAATACAGCCCATAACAAGAGATTCATCACTCTCCATCCCCTATAGACAATACAGCCCATAACAACAGCTTAATCACTCTCCATCCCCTATAGACAATACAGCCCTTAACAACAGCTTAATCACTCTCCATCCCCTATAGACAATACAGCCCAAAACCACAGCTTCATCAATCTCCATCCCCTATAGACAATACAGCCCATAACCACAGTGTAACGACTCTCCATCCCCTATAGACAATACAGCCCATAACAACAGCTTAATCACTCTCCATCCACTATAGACAATACAGCCCTTAACCACAGTGTAATGACTCTCCATCCCCTATAGACAATACAGCCCATAACCACAGCTTCATCACTCTCCATCCCTTATAGACAATACAGCCCATAACAACAGCTTAATCACTCTCCATCCCCTATAGACAATACAGCCCATAACAACAGCTTAATCACTCTCCATCCCCTATAGACAATACAGCCCATAACAACAGCTTAATCACTCTCCATCCCCTATAGACAATACAGCCCATAACCACAGTGTAATGACTCTCCATCCCCTATAGAAAATACAGCCCATAACAACAGCTTAATCACTCTCCATCCCCTATAGACAATACAGCCCAAAACCACAGCTTCATCACTCTCCATCCCCTATAGACAATACAGCCCATAACCACAGTGTAACGACTCTCCATCCACTATAGACAATACAGCCCATAACAACAGCTTAATCACTCTCCATCCCCTATAGACAATACAGCCCTTAACCACAGTGTAATGACTCTCCATCCCCTATAGACAATACAGCCCATAACCACAGCTTAATCACTCTCCATCCCCTATAGACAATACAGCCCATAACAACAGCTTAATCACTCTCCATCTCCTATAGACAATACAGCCCTTAACCACAGCTTAATCACTCTCCATCCCCTATAGACAATACAGCCCATAACAACAGCTTAATCACTCTCCATCCCCTATAGACAATACAGCCCATAACCACAGCGTAATGACTCTCCATCCCCTATAGACAATACAGCCCATAACCACAGCTTAATCACTCTCCATCCCCTATAGACAATACAGCCCATAACAACAGCTTAATCACTCTCCATCCCCTATAGACAATACAGCCCATAACAACAGCTTAATCACTCTCCATCCCCTATAGACAATACAGCCCTTAACAACAGCTTAATCACGCTCCATCCCCTATAGACAATACAGCCCATAACCACAGCTTCATCACTCTCCATCCCCTATAGACAATACAGCCCATAACCACAGTGTAATGACTCTCCATCCTCTATAGACAATACAGCCCATAACCACAGCTTCATCACTCTCCATCCACTATAGACAATACAGCCCATAACAAGAGATTCATCACTCTCCATCCCCTATAGACAATACAGCCCTTAACAACAGCTTAATCACTCTCCATCCCCTATAGACAATACAGCCCATAACCACAGCTTAATCACTCTCCATCCCCTATAGACAATACAGCCCATAACAACAGCTTAATCACTCTCCATCCCCTATAGACAATACAGCCCTTAACAACAGCTTAATCACTCTCCATCCCCTATAGACAATACAGCCCAAAACCACAGCTTAATCACTCTCCATCCCCTATAGACAATACAGCCCATAACCACAGTGTAACGACTCTCCATCCCCTATAGACAATACAGCGCATAACAACAGCTTAATCACTCTCCATCCCCTATAGACAATACAGCCCTTAACCACAGTGTAATGACTCTCCATCCCCTATAGACAATACAGCCCATAACCACAGCTTAATCACTCTCCATCCCCTATAGACAATACAGCCCATAACAACAGCTTAATCACTCTCCATCCCCTATAGACAATACAGCCCATAACAACAGCTTAATCACTCTCCATCCCCTATAGACAATACAGCCCATAACAACAGCTTAATCACTCTCCATCCCCTATAGACAATACAGCCCATAACAACAGCTTAATCACTCTCCATCCCCTATAGACAATACAGCCCATAACCACAGTGTAATGACTCTCCATCCTCTATAGACAATACAGCCCATAACCACAGCTTCATCACTCTCCATCCCCTATAGACAATACAGCCCATAACAAGAGATTCATCACTCTCCATCCCCTATAGACAATACAGCCCTTAACAACAGCTTAATCACTCTCCATCCCCTATAGACAATACAGCCCATAACAACAGCTTCATCACTCTCCATCCCCTATAGACAATACAGCCCTTAACCACAGTGTAATGACTCTCCATCCCCTATAGACAATACAGCCCATAACCACAGCTTAATCACTCTCCATCCCCTATAGACAATACAGCCCATAACCACAGCTTCATCACTCTCCATCCCCTATAGACAATACAGCCCTTAACCACAGTGTAATGACTCTCCATCCCCTATAGACAATACAGCCCATAAAAACAGCTTAATCACTCTCCATCCCCTATAGACAATACAGCCCTTAACAACAGCTTAATCACTCTCCATCCCCTATAGACAATACAGCCCATAACAACAGCTTAATCACTCTCCATCTCCTATAGACAATACAGCCCATAACCACAGCTTAATCACTCTCCATCCCCTATAGACAATACAGCCCATAACAACAGCTTAATCACTCTCCATCCCCTATAGACAATACAGCCCATAACAACAGCTTAATCACTCTCCATCCCCTATAGACAATACAGCCCATAACAACAGGTTAATCACTCTCCATCCCCTATAGACAATACAGCCCATAACAACAGCTTCATCACTCTCCATCCCCTATAGACAATACAGCCCATAACCACAGTGTAATGACTCTCCATCCCCTATAGACAATACAGCCCATAACAACAGCTTAATCACTCTCCATCCCCTATAGACAATACAGCCCATAACAAGAGATTCATCACTCTCCATCCCCTATAGACAATACAGCCCTTAACAACAGCTTAATCACTCTCCATCCCCTATAGACAATACAGCCCATAACAACAGCTTAATCACTCTCCATCCCCTATAGACAATACAGCCCATAACAACAGCTTAATCACTCTCCATCCCCTATAGACAATACAGCCCTTAACAACAGCTTAATCACTCTCCATCCCCTATAGACAATACAGCCCAAAACCACAGCTTCATCACTCTCCATCCCCTATAGACAATACAGCCCATAACCACAGTGTAACGACTCTCCATCCCCTATAGACAATACAGCCCATAACAACAGCTTAATCACTCTCCATCCCCTATAGACAATACAGCCCTTAACCACAGTGTAATGACTCTCCATCCCCTATAGACAATACAGCCCATAACCACAGCTTAATCACTCTCCATCCCCTATAGACAATACAGCCCATAACAACAGCTTAATCACTCTCCATCCCCTATAGACAATACAGCCCATAACCACAGCTTAATCACTCTCCATCCCCTATAGACAATACAGCCCATAACCACAGCTTAATCACTCTCCATCCCCTATAGACAATACAGCCCATAACAACAGCTTAATCACTCTCCATCCCCTATAGAAAATACAGCCCATAACCACAGTGTAATGACTCTCCATCCCCTATAGAAAATACAGCCCATAACAACAGCTTAATCACTCTCCATCCCCTATAGACAATACAGCCCAAAACCACAGCTTAATCACTCTCCATCCCCTATAGACAATACAGCCCATAACCACAGTGTAACGACTCTCCATCCCCTATAGACAATACAGCCCATAACCACAGCTTAATCACTCTCCATCCCCTATAGACAATACAGCCCTTAACCACAGTGTAATGACTCTCCATCCCCTATAGACAATACAGCCCATAACAACAGCTTAATCACTCTCCATCCCCTATAGACAATACAGCCCATAACAACAGCTTAATCACTCTCCATCCCCTATAGACAATACAGCCCATAACAACAGCTTAATCACTCTCCATCCCCTATAGACAATACAGCCCATAACAACAGCTTAATCACTCTCCATCCCCTATAGACAATACAGCCCATAACAACAGCTTAATCACTCTCCATCCCCTATAGACAATACAGCCCATAACAACAGCTTCATCACTCTCCATCCCCTATAGACAATACAGCCCATAACCACAGTGTAATGACTCTCCATCCCCTATAGACAATACAGCCCATAACCACAGCTTCATCACTCTCCATCCACTATAGACAATACAGCCCATAACAACAGCTTAATCACTCTCCATCCCCTATAGACAATACAGCCCTTAACAACAGCTTAATCACTCTCCATCCCCTATAGACAATACAGCCCATAACCACAGCTTCATCACTCTCCATCCCCTATAGACAATACAGCCCTTAACCACAGTGTAATGACTCTCCATCCCCTATAGACAATACAGCCCATAACCACAGCTTAATGACTCTCCATCCCCTATAGACAATACAGCCCATAACAACAGCTTCATCACTCTCCATCCCCTATAGACAATACAGCCCTTAACCACAGTGTAATGACTCTCCATCCCCTATAGACAATACAGCCCATAAAAACAGCTTAATCACTCTCCATCCCCTATAGACAATACAGCCCTTAACAACAGCTTAATCACTCTCCATCCCCTATAGACAATACAGCCCATAACAACAGCTTAATCACTCTCCATCTCCTATAGACAATACAGCCCTTAACCACAGCTTAATCACTCTCCATCCCCTATAGACAATACAGCCCATAACAACAGCTTAATCACTCTCCATCCCCTATAGACAATACAGCCCATAACAACAGCTTAATCACTCTCCATCCCCTATAGACAATACAGCCCTTAACAACAGCTTAATCACGCTCCATCCCCTATAGACAATACAGCGCATAACAACAGCTTCATAACTCTCCATCCCCTATAGACAATACAGCCCATAACCACAGTGTAATGACTCTCCATCCTCTATAGACAATACAGCCCATAACCACAGCTTCATCACTCTCCATCCACTATAGACGATACAGCCCATAACAAGAGATTAATCACTCTCCATCCCCTATAGACAATACAGCCCTTAACAACAGCTTAATCACTCTCCATCCCCTATAGACAATACAGCCCATAACAAGAGATTAATCACTCTCCATCCCCTATAGACAATACAGCCCATAACAACAGCTTAATCACTCTCCATCCCCTATAGACAATACAGCCCTTAACAACAGCTTAATCACTCTCCATCCCCTATAGACAATACAGCCCAAAACCACAGCTTCATCACTCTCCATCCCCTATAGACAATACAGCCCATAACCACAGTGTAACGACTCTCCATCCCCTATAGACAATACAGCCCATAACAACAGCTTAATCACTCTCCATCCCCTATAGACAATACAGCCCTTAACCACAGTGTAATGACTCTCCATCCCCTATAGACAATACAGCCCATAACAACAGCTTAATCACTCTCCATCCCCTATAGACAATACAGCCCATAACAACAGCTTAATCACTCTCCATCCCCTATAGACAATACAGCCCATAACAACAGCTTAATCACTCTCCATCCCCTATAGACAATACAGCCCATAACCACAGCTTAATCAATCTCCATCCCCTATAGACAATACAGCCCTTAACAACAGCTTAATCACTCTCCATCCCCTATAGAAAATACAGCCCATAACCACAGCGTAATCACTCTCCATCCCCTATAGAAAATACAGCCCATAACCACAGCTTAATCACTCTCCATCCCCTATAGACAATACAGCCCAAAACCACAGCTTAATCACTCTCCATCCCCTATAGACAATACAGCCCATAACCACAGTGTAACGACTCTCCATCCCCTATAGACAATACAGCCCATAACAACAGCTTAATCACTCTCCATCCCCTATAGACAATACAGCCCTTAACCACAGTGTAATGACTCTCCATCCCCTATAGACAATACAGCCCATAACCACAGCTTCATCACTCTCCATCCCCTATAGACAATACAGCCCATAACAACAGCTTAATCACTCTCCATCCCCTATAGACAATACAGCCCATAACCACAGCTTAATCACTCTCCATCCCCTATAGACAATACAGCCCATAACCACAGTGTAATGACTCTCCATCCCCTATAGACAATACAGCCCATAACCACAGCTTAATGACTCTCCATCCCCTATAGACAATACAGCCCATAACAACAGCTTCATCACTCTCCATCCCCTATAGACAATACAGCCCTTAACCACAGTGTAATGACTCTCCATCCCCTATAGACAATACAGCCCATAAAAAACAGCTTAATCACTCTCCATCCCCTATAGACAATACAGCCCATAACAACAGTGTAATGACTCTCCATCCCCTATAGACAATACAGCCCTTAACAACAGCTTAATCACTCTCCATCCCCTATAGACAATACAGCCCAAAACAACAGCTTCATCACTCTCCATCCCCTATAGACAATACAGCCCATAACCACAGTGTAACGACTCTCCATCCCCTATAGACAATACAGCCCATAACAACAGCTTAATCACTCTCCATCCCCTATAGACAATACAGCCCTTAACCACAGTGTAATGACTCTCCATCCCCTATAGACAATACAGCCCATAACCACAGCTTAATCACTCTCCATCCCCTATAGACAATACAGCCCTTAACAACAGCTTAATCACTCTCCATCCCCTATAGACAATACAGCCCTTAACAACAGCTTAATCACTCTCCATCCCCTATAGAGAATACAGCCCAAAACCACAGCTTCATCTCTCTCCATCCCCTATAGACAATACAGCCCATAACCACAGCTTAATCACTCTCCATCCCCTATAGACAATACAGCCCATAACCACAGTGTAATGACTCTCCATCCCCTATAGACAATACAGCCCATAACCACAGCTTCATCACTCTCCATCCCCTATAGACAATACAGCCCATAACCACAGCTTCATTACTCTCCATCCCCTATAGACAATACAGCCCATAACAACAGCTTCATCACTCTCCATCCCCTATAGACAATACAGCCCTTAACCACAGTGTAATGACTCTCCATCCCCTATAGACAATACAGCCCATAACAACAGCTTAATCACTCTCCATCTCCTATAGACAATACAGCCCTTAACCACAGCTTAATCACTCTCCATCCCCTATAGACAATACAGCCCATAACAACAGCTTAATCACTCTCCATCCCCTATAGACAATACAGCCCATAACAACAGCTTAATCACTCTCCATCCCCTATAGACAATACAGCCCAAAACAACAGCTTAATCACTCTCCATCCCCTATAGACAATACAGCCCATAACTACAGTGTAATGACTCTCCATCCCCTATAGACAATACAGCCCATAACAACAGCTTAATCACTCTCCATCCCCTATAGACAATACAGCCCTTAACAACAGCTTAATCACTCTCCATCCCCTATAGACAATACAGCCCAAAACCACAGCTTCATCACTCTCCATCCCCTATAGACAATACAGCCCATAACCACAGTGTAACGACTCTCCATCCCCTATAGACAATACAGCCCATAACAACAGCTTAATCACTCTCCATCCCCTATAGACAATACAGCCCTTAACCACAGTGTAATGACTCTCCATCCCCTATAGACAATACAGCCCATAACCACAGCTTAATCACTCTCCATCCCCTATAGACAATACAGCCCATAACAACAGCTTAATCACTCTCCATCCCCTATAGACAATACAGCCCATAACAACAGCTTAATCACTCTCCATCCCCTATAGACAATACAGCCCATAACCACAGCTTAATCACTCTCCATCCCCTATAGACAATACAGCCCATAACCACAGTGTAATGACTCTCCATCCCCTATAGAAAATACAGCCCATAACAACAGCTTAATCACTCTCCATCCCCTATAGACAATACAGCCCAAAACCACAGCTTCATCACTCTCCATCCCCTATAGACAATACAGCCCATAACCACAGTGTAACGACTCTCCATCCCCTATAGACAATACAGCCCATAACAACAGCTTAATCACTCTCCATCCCCTATAGACAATACAGCCCTTAACCACAGTGTAATGACTCTCCATCCCCTATAGACAATACAGCCCATAACCACAGCTTAATCACTCTCCATCCCCTATAGACAATACAGCCCATAACCACAGCTTAATCACTCTCCATCCCCTATAGACAATACAGCCCATAACCACAGCTTCATCACTCTCCATCCCCTATAGACAATACAGCCCTTAACAACAGCTTAATCACTCTCCATCCCCTATAGACAATACAGCCCATAACAACAGCTTAATCACTCTCCATCTCCTATAGACAATACAGCCCTTAACCACAGCTTAATCACTCTCCATCCCCTATAGACAATACAGCCCATAACAACAGCTTAATCACTCTCCATCCCCTATAGACAATACAGCCCATAACAACAGCTTAATCACTCTCCATCCCCTATAGACAATACAGCCCTTAACAACAGCTTAATCACGCTCCATCCCCTATAGACAATACAGCCCATAACCACAGCTTCATCACTCTCCATCCCCTATAGACAATACAGCCCATAACCACAGTGTAATGACTCTCCATCCTCTATAGACAATACAGCCCATAACCACAGCTTCATCACTCTCCATCCACTATAGACAATACAGCCCATAACAAGAGATTCATCACTCTCCATCCCCTATAGACAATACAGCCCTTAACAACAGCTTAATCACTCTCCATCCCCTATAGACAATACAGCCCATAACCACAGCTTCATCACTCTCCATCCCCTATAGACAATACAGCCCTTAACCACAGTGTAATGACTCTCCATCCCCTATAGACAATACAACCCATAGCCACAGCTTAATGACTAACCATCCCCTATAGACAATACAGCCCATAACAACAGCTTAATCACTCTCCATCTCCTATAGACAATACAGCCCATAACAACAGCTTAATCACTCTCCATCCCCTATAGACAATACAGCCCATAACCACAGTGTAATGACTCTCCATCCCCTATAGAAAATACAGCCCATAACCACAGCTTCATCACTCTCCATCCCCTATAGACAATACAGCCCATAACCAAAGCTTCATCACTCTCCATCCCCTATAGACAATACAGCCCATAACCACAGTGTAACGACTCTCCATCCCCTATAGACAATACAGCCCATAACAACAGCTTAATCACTCTCCATCCCCTATAGACAATACAGCCCATAACCACAGCTTAATCACTCTCCATCCCCTATAGACAATACAGCCCATAACCACAGGGTAATCACTCTCCATCCCCTATAGACAATACAGCCCATAACCACAGCTTAATCACTCTCCATCCCCTATAGACAATACAGCCCATAACAACAGCTTAATCACTCTCCATCCCCTATAGACAATACAGCCCTTAACAACAGTGTAATGACTCTCCATCCCCCATAGACAATACAGCCCATAAAAACAGCTTAATCACTCTCCATCCCCTATAGACAATACAGCCCTTAACAACAGCGTAATGACTCTCCATCCCCTATAGACAATACAGCCCATAACAACAGCTTAATCACTCTCCATCCCCTATAGACAATACAGCCCAAAACCACAGCTTCATCACTCTCCATCCCCTATAGACAATACAGCCCATAACCACAGTGTAACGACTCTCCATCCCCTATAGACAATACAGCCCATAACAACAGCTTAATCACTCTCCATCCCCTATAGACAATACAGCCCTTAACCACAGTGTAATGACTCTCCATCCCCTATAGACAATACAGCCCATAACCACAGCTTAATCACTCTCCATCCCCTATAGACAATACAGCCCTTAACAACAGCTTAATCACTCTCCATCCCCTATAGACAATACAGCCCTTAACAACAGCTTAATCACTCTCCATCCCCTATAGAGAATACAGCCCAAAACCACAGCTTCATCACTCTCCATCCCCTATAGACAATACAGCCCATAACCACAGTGTAACGACTCTCCATCCCCTATAGACAATACAGCCCATAACAACAGCGTAATCACTCTCCATCCCCTATAGACAATACAGCCCTTAACCACAGTGTAATGACTCTCCATCCCCTATAGACAATACAGCCCATAACCACAGCTTCATCACTCTCCATCCCCTATAGACAATACAGCCCATAACCACAGCTTAATCACTCTCCATCCCCTATAGACAATACAGCCCATAACCACAGCTTCATCACTCTCCATCCCCTATAGACAATACAGCCCTTAACCACAGTGTAATGACTCTCCATCCCCTATAGACAATACAGCCCATAACAACAGCTTAATCACTCTCCATCTCCTATAGACAATACAGCCCTTAACCACAGCTTAATCACTCTCCATCCCCTATAGACAATACAGCCCATAACAACAGCTTAATCACTCTCCATCCCCTATAGACAATACAGCCCTTAACAACAGCTTAATCACTCTCCATCCCCTATAGACAATACAGCCCATAACAACAGCTTAATCACTCTCCATCCCCTATAGACAATACAGCCCATAACAACAGTGTAACGACTCTCCATCCCCTATAGACAATACAGCCCATAACAACAGCTTAATCACTCTCCATCCCCTATAGACAATACAGCCCTTAACAACAGCTTAATCACTCTCCATCCTCTATAGACAATACAGCCCAAAACCACAGCTTCATCACTCTCCATCCCCTATAGACAATACAGCCCATAACCACAGTGTAACGACTCTCCATCCCCTATAGACAATACAGCCCATAACAACAGCTTAATCACTCTCCATCCCCTATAGACAATACAGCCCTTAACAACAGTGTAATGACTCTCCATCCCCTATAGACAATACAGCCCATAACCACAGCTTAATCACTCTCCATCCCCTATAGACAATACAGCCCATAACAACAGCTTAATCACTCTCCATCCCCTATAGACAATACAGCCCATAACAACAGCTTAATCACTCTCCATCCCCTATAGACAATACAGCCCTTAACAACAGCTTAATCACTCTCCATCCCCTATAGACAATACAGCCCATAACCACAGCGTAATGACTCTCCATCCCCTATAGAAAATACAGCCCATAACCACAGCTTAATCACTCTCCATCCCCTATAGACAATACAGCCCAAAACCACAGCTTCATCACTCTCCATCCCCTATAGACAATACAGCCCATAACCACAGTGTAACGACTCTCCATCCCCTATAGACAATACAGCCCATAACAACAGCTTAATCACTCTCCATCCCCTATAGACAATACAGCCCTTAACCACAGTGTAATGACTCTCCATCCCCTATAGACAATACAGCCCATAACAACAGCTTAATCACTCTCCATCCCCTATAGACAATACAGCCCATAACAACAGCTTAATCACTCTCCATCCCCTATAGACAATACAGCCCATAACCACAGCTTAATCACTCTCCATCCCCTATAGACAATATAGCCCTTAACAACAGCTTAATCACTCTCCATCCCCTATAGACAATACAGCCCATAACAACAGCTTAATCACTCTCCATCTCCTATAGACAATACAGCCCTTAACCACAGCTTAATCACTCTCCATCCCCTATAGACAATACAGCCCATAACAACAGCTTAATCACTCTCCATCCCCTATAGACAATACAGCCCATAACAACAGCTTAATCACTCTCCATCCCCTATAGACAATACAGCCCTTAACAACAGCTTAATCACGCTCCATCCCCTATAGACAATATAGCCCATAACCACAGCTTCATCACTCTCCATCCCCTATAGACAATACAGCCCATAACCACAGTGTAATGACTCTCCATCCCCTATAGACAATACAGCCCATAACCACAGCTTCATCACTCTCCATCCCCTATAGACAATACAGCCCATAACAAGAGATTCATCACTCTCCATCCCCTATAGACAATACAGCCCTTAACAACAGCTTAATCACTCTCCATCCCCAATAGACAATACAGCCCATAACCACAGCTTCATCACTCTTCATCCCCTATAGACAACACAGCCCTTAACCACAGTGTAATGACTCTCCATCCCCTATAGACAATACAACCCATAGCCACAGCTTAATGACTAACCATCCCCTATAGACAATACAGCCCATAACAACAGCTTAATCACTCTCCATCTCCTATAGACAATACAGCCCTTAACCACAGCTTAATCACTCTCCATCCCCTATAGACAATACAGCCCATAACAACAGTGTAATCACTCTCCATCCCCTATAGAAAATACAGCCCATAACCACAGCTTCATCACTCTCCATCCCCTATAGACAATACAGCCCATAACCAAAGCTTAATCACTCTCCATCCCCTATAGACAATACAGCCCATAACCACAGTGTAACGACTCTCCATCCCCTATAGACAATACAGCCCATAACAACAGCTTAATCACTCTCCATCCCCTATAGACAATACAGCCCTTAACCACAGTGTAATGACTCTCCATCCCCTATAGACAATACAGCCCATAACAACAGCTTAATCACTCTCCATCCCCTATAGACAATACAGCCCATAACAACAGCTTAATCACTCTCCATCCCCTATAGACAATACAGCCCATAACCACAGCTTAATCACTCTCCATCCCCTATAGACAATATAGCCCTTAACCACAGCTTAATCACTCTCCATCCCCTATAGACAATACAGCCCATAACAACAGCTTAATCACTCTCCATCTCCTATAGACAATACAGCCCTTAACAACAGCTTCATCACTCTCCATCCCCTATAGACATTACAGCCCATAACCACAGCTTCATCACTCTCCATCCCCTATAGACAATACAGCCCATAACAACAGCTTAATCACGCTCCATCCCCTATAGACAATACAGCCCATAACCACAGCTTCATCACTCTCCATCCCCTATAGACAATACAGCCCATAACCACAGTGTAATGACTCTCCATCCCCTATAGACAATACAGCCCATAACCACAGCTTAATCACTCTCCATCCCCTATAGACAATACAGCCCATAACAAGAGATTAATCACTCTCCATCCCCTATAGACAATACAGCCCTTAACAACAGCTTAATCACTCTCCATCCCCTATAGACAATACAGCCCATAACCACAGCTTAATCACTCTTCATCCCCTATAGACAATACAGCCCATAACCACAGTGTAATGACTCTCCATCCCCTATAGACAATACAGCCCATAACAACAGCTTAATGACTATCCATCCCCTATAGACAATACAGCCCATAACAACAGCTTAATCACTCTCCATCCCCTATAGACAATACAGCCCATAACCACAGCTTAATCACTCTCCATCCCCTATAGACAATACAGCCCATAACCACAGCGTAATGACTCTCCATCCCCTATAGAAAATACAGCCCATAACAACAGCTTAATCACTCTCCATCCCCTATAGACAATACAGCCCATAACCAAAGCTTAATCACTCTCCATCCCCTATAGACAATACAGCCCATAACCACAGTGTAACGACTCTCCATCCCCTATAGACAATACAGCCCATAACAACAGCTTAATCACTCTCCATCCCCTATAGACAATACAGCCCTTAACAACAGCGTAATGACTCTCCATCCCCTATAGACAATACAGCCCATAACCACAGCTTAATCACTCTCCATCCCCTATAGACAATACAGCCCATAACCACAGCGTAATCACTCTCCATCCCCTATAGACAATACAGCCCATAACCACAGCTTAATCACTCTCCATCCCCTATAGACAATACAGCCCTTAACAACAGCTTAATCACTCTCCATCCCCTATAGACAATACAGCCCATAACAACAGCTTAATCACTCTCCATCCCCTATAGACAATACAGCCCATAACCACAGCTTAATCACTCTCCATCCCCTATAGACAATACAGCCCATAACAACAGCTTAATCACTCTCCATCCCCTATAGACAATACAGCCCATAACAACAGCTTAATCACTCTCCATCCCCTATAGACAATACAGCCCATAACCACAGCTTCATCACTCTCCATCCCCTATAGACAATACAGCCCATAACCACAGTGTAATGACTCTCCATCCTCTATAGACAATACAGCCCATAACCACAGCTTAATCACTCTCCATCCCCTATAGACAATACAGCCCATAACAACAGCTTAATCACTCTCCATCCCCTATAGACAATACAGCCCATAACAACAGCTTAATCACTCTCCATCCCCTATAGACAATACAGCCCATAACAACAGCTTAATCACTCTCCATCCCCTATAGACAATACAGCCCTTAACCACAGTGTAATGACTCTCCATCCCCTATAGACAATACAGCCCATAACAACAGCTTAATCACTCTCCATCCCCTATAGACAATACAGCCCATAACAACAGCTTAATCACTCTCCATCCCCTATAGACAATACAGCCCATAACCACAGCTTAATCACTCTCCATCCCCTATAGACAATACAGCCCATAACAACAGCTTAATCACTCTCCATCCCCTATAGACAATACAGCCCATAACAACAGCTTAATCACTCTCCATCTCCCTATAGACAATACAGCCCTTAACCACAGCTTAATCACTCTCCATCCCCTATAGACAATACAGCCCATAACAACAGCTTAATCACTCTCCATCCCCTATAGACAATACAGCCCATAACAACAGCTTAATCACTCTCCATCCCCTATAGACAATACAGCCCTTAACAACAGCTTAATCACGCTCCATCCCCTATAGACAATACAGCCCATAACCACAGCTTCATCACTCTCCATCCCCTATAGACAATACAGCCCATAACCACAGTGTAATGACTCTCCATCCCCTATAGACAATACAGCCCATAACCACAGCTTAATCACTCTCCATCCACTATAGACAATACAGCCCATAACAACAGATTAATCACTCTCCATCCCCTATAGACAATACAGCCCTTAACAACAGCTTAATCACTCTCCATCCCCAATAGACAATACAGCCCATAACCACAGCTTCATCACTCTTCATCCCCTATAGACAACACAGCCCATAACCACAGTGTAATGACTCTCCATCCCCTATAGACAATACAACCCATAGCCACAGCTTAATGACTAACCATCCCCTATAGACAATACAGCCCATAACAACAGCTTAATCACTCTCCATCTCCTATAGACAATACAGCCCTTAACCACAGCTTAATCACTCTCCATCCCCTATAGACAATACAGCCCATAACCACAGTGTAATGACTCTCCATCCCCTATAGAAAATACAGCCCATAACCACAGCTTCATCACTCTCCATCCCCTATAGACAATACAGCCCATAACCAAAGCTTCATCACTCTCCATCCCCTATAGACAATACAGCCCATAACCACAGTGTAACGACTCTCCATCCCCTATAGACAATACAGCCCATAACAACAGCTTAATCACTCTCCATCCCCTATAGACAATACAGCCCATAACAACAGCTTAATCACTCTCCATCCCCTATAGACAATACAGCCCTTAACCACAGTGTAATGACTCTCCATCCCCTATAGACAATACAGCCCATAACCACAGCTTAATGACTCTCCATCCCCTATAGACAATACAGCCCATAACAACAGCTTCATCACTCTCCATCCCCTATAGACAATACAGCCCTTAACCACAGTGTAATGACTCTCCATCCCCTATAGACAATACAGCCCATAAAAACAGCTTAATCACTCTCCATCCCCTATAGACAATACAGCCCATAACCACAGTGTAATGACTCTCCATCCCCTATAGATAATACAGCCCTTAACAACAGCTTAATCACTCTCCATCCCCTATAGACAATACAGCCCAAAACCACAGCTTCATCACTCTCCATCCCCTATAGACAATACAGCCCATAACCACAGTGTAACGACTCTCCATCCCCTATAGACAATACAGCCCATAACAACAGCTTAATCACTCTCCATCCCCTATAGACAATACAGCCCTTAACCACAGTGTAATGACTCTCCATCCCCTATAGACAATACAGCCCATAACCACAGCTTAATCACTCTCCATCCCCTATAGACAATACAGCCCTTAACAACAGCTTCATCACTCTCCATCCCCTATAGACAATACAGCCCTTAACAACAGCTTAATCACTCTCCATCCCCTATAGAGAATACAGCCCAAAACCACAGCTTCATCACTCTCCATCCCCTATAGACAATACAGCCCATAACCACAGTGTAACGACTCTCCATCCCCTATAGACAATACAGCCCATAACAACAGCGTAATCACTCTCCATCCCCTATAGACAATACAGCCCTTAACCACAGTGTAATGACTCTCCATCCCCTATAGACAATACAGCCCATAACCACAGCTTAATCACTCTCCATCCCCTATAGACAATACAGCCCATAACAACAGCTTAATCACTCTCCATCCCCTATAGACAATACAGCCCATAACAACAGCTTAATCACTCTCCATCCCCTATAGACAATACAGCCCATAACCACAGTGTAATGACTCTCCATCCCCTATAGACAATACAGCCCATAACAACAGCTTAATCACTCTCCATCTCCTATAGACAATACAGCCCTTAACAACAGCTTAATCACTCTCCATCCCCTATAGACAATACAGCCCATAACAACAGCTTAATCACTCTCCATCCCCTATAGACAATACAGCCCTTAACAACAGCTTAATCACTCTCCATCCCCTATAGACAATACAGCCCAAAACCACAGCTTAATCACTCTCCATCCCCTATAGACAATACAGCCCATAACCACAGTGTAACGACTCTCCATCCCCTATAGACAATACAGCCCATAACAACAGCTTAATCACTCTCCATCCCCTATAGACAATACAGCCCTTAACAACAGCTTAATCACTCTCCATCCTCTATAGACAATACAGCCCAAAACCACAGCTTCATCACTCTCCATCCCCTATAGACAATACAGCCCATAACCACAGTGTAACGACTCTCCATCCCCTATAGACAATACAGCCCATAACAACAGCTTAATCACTCTCCATCCCCTATAGACAATACAGCCCTTAACCACAGTGTAATGACTCTCCATCCCCTATAGACAATACAGCCCATAACAACAGCTTAATCACTCTCCATCCCCTATAGACAATACAGCCCATAACAACAGCTTAATCACTCTCCATCCCCTATAGACAATACAGCCCATAACAACAGCTTAATCACTCTCCATCCCCTATAGACAATACAGCCCATAACCACAGCTTAATCACTCTCCATCCCCTATAGACAATACAGCCCATAACCACAGCGTAATGACTCTCCATCCCCTATAGACAATACAGCCCATAACAACAGCTTAATCACTCTCCATCCCCTATAGACAATACAGCCCAAAACCACAGCTTCATCACTCTCCATCCCCTATAGACAATACAGCCCATAACCACAGTGTAACGACTCTCCATCCCCTATAGACAATACAGCCCATAACAACAGCTTAATCACTCTCCATCCCCTATAGACAATACAGCCCTTAACCACAGTGTAATGACTCTCCATCCCCTATAGACAATACAGCCCATAACCACAGCTTCATCACTCTCCATCCCCTATAGACAATACAGCCCATAACAACAGCTTAATCACTCTCCATCCCCTATAGACAATACAGCCCATAACCACAGCTTAATCACTCTCCATCCCCTATAGACAATACAGCCCTTAACAACAGCTTAATCACTCTCCATCCCCTATAGACAATACAGCCCATAACAACAGCTTAATCACTCTCCATCTCCTATAGACAATACAGCCCATAACCACAGCTTAATCACTCTCCATCCCCTATAGACAATACAGCCCATAACAACAGCTTAATCACTCTCCATCCCCTATAGACAATACAGCCCATAACAACAGCTTAATCACTCTCCATCCCCTATAGACAATACAGCCCTTAACAACAGCTTAATCACGCTCCATCCCCTATAGACAATACAGCCCATAACAACAGCTTCATCACTCTCCATCCCCTATAGACAATACAGCCCATAACCACAGTGTAATGACTCTCCATCCCCTATAGACAATACAGCCCATAACCACAGATTAATCACTCTCCATCCCCTATAGA
This sequence comes from Salmo salar, assembly GCF_905237065.1. Taxonomy (NCBI): domain Eukaryota; kingdom Metazoa; phylum Chordata; class Actinopteri; order Salmoniformes; family Salmonidae; genus Salmo; species Salmo salar. The sequence continues at coordinate 42,897,841 of NC_059452.1, forward strand.
CAATACAGCCCATAACAAGAGATTCATCACTCTCCATCCCCTATAGACAATACAGCCCTTAACAACAGCTTAATCACTCTCCATCCCCAATAGACAATACAGCCCATAACCACAGCTTCATCACTCTTCATCCCCTATAGACAATACAGCCCATAACCACAGTGTAATGACTCTCCATCCCCTATAGACAATACAGCCCATAACAACAGCTTAATCACTATCCATCCCCTATAGACAATACAGCCCATAACAACAGCTTAATCACTCTCCATCCCCTATAGACAATACAGCCCATAACAACAGCTTAATCACTCTCCATCCCCTATAGACAATACAGCCCATAACCACAGCGTAATGACTCTCCATCCCCTATAGAAAATACAGCCCATAACAACAGCTTAATCACTCTCCATCCCCTATAGACAATACAGCCCATAACCAAAGCTTAATCACTCTCCATCCCCTATAGACAATACAGCCCATAACCACAGTGTAACGACTCTCCATCCCCTATAGACAATACAGCCCATAACAACAGCTTAATCACTCTCCATCCCCTATAGACAATACAGCCCTTAACCACAGTGTAATGACTCTCCATCCCCTATAGACAATACAGCCCATAACAACAGCTTAATCACTCTCCATCCCCTATAGACAATACAGCCCATAACAACAGCTTAATCACTCTCCATCCCCTATAGACAATACAGCCCATAACAACAGCTTAATCACTCTCCATCCCCTATAGACAATATAGCCCATAACAACAGCTTAATCACTCTCCATCCCCTATAGACAATACAGCCCATAACCACAGCTTCATCACTCTCCATCTCCTATAGACAATACAGCCCATAACAACAGCTTAATCACTCTCCATCCCCTATAGACAATACAGCCCATAACAACAGCTTAATCACTCTCCATCCCCTATAGACAATACAGCCCATAACAACAGCTTAATCACGCTCCATCCCCTATAGACAATACAGCCCATAACCACAGCTTAATCACTCTCCATCCCCTATAGACAATACAGCCCATAACCACAGTGTAATGACTCTCCATCCTCTATAGACAATACAGCCCATAACCACAGCTTCATCACTCTCCATCCACTATAGACAATACAGCCCATAACAAGAGATTCATCACTCTCCATCCCCTATAGACAATACAGCCCTTAACAACAGCTTAATCACTCTCCATCCCCAATAGACAATACAGCCCATAACCACAGCTTCATCACTCTTCATCCCCTATAGACAACACAGCCCTTAACCACAGTGTAATGACTCTCCATCCCCTATAGACAATACAACCCATAGCCACAGCTTAATGACTAACCATCCCCTATAGACAATACAGCCCATAACAACAGCTTAATCACTCTCCATCTCCTATAGACAATACAGCCCTTAACCACAGCTTAATCACTCTCCATCCCCTATAGACAATACAGCCCATAACCACAGTGTAATGACTCTCCATCCCCTATAGAAAATACAGCCCATAACCACAGCTTCATCACTCTCCATCCCCTATAGACAATACAGCCCATAACCAAAGCTTCATCACTCTCCATCCCCTATAGACAATACAGCCCATAACCACAGTGTAACGACTCTCCATCCCCTATAGACAATACAGCCCATAACAACAGCTTAATCACTCTCCATCCCCTATAGACAATACAGCCCTTAACCACAGTGTAATGACTCTCCATCCCCTATAGACAATACAGCCCATAACCACAGCTTAATCACTCTCCATCCCCTATAGACAATACAGCCCATAACCACAGCTTAATCACTCTCCATCCCCTATAGACAATACAGCCCATAACCACAGCTTCATCACTCTCCATCCCCTATAGACAATATAGCCCTTAACAACAGCTTAATCACTCTCCATCCCCTATAGACAATACAGCCCATAACAACAGCTTAATCACTCTCCATCTCCTATAGACAATACAGCCCTTAACCACAGCTTAATCACTCTCCATCCCCTATAGACAATACAGCCCATAACAACATCTTAATCACTCTCCATCCCCTATAGACAATACAGCCCATAACAACAGCTTAATCACGCTCCATCCCCTATAGACAATATAGCCCATAACCACAGCTTCATCACTCTCCATCCCCTATAGACAATACAGCCCATAACCACAGTGTAATGACTCTCCATCCTCTATAGACAATACAGCCCATAACCACAGCTTCATCACTCTCCATCCACTATAGACAATACAGCCCATAACAAGAGATTCATCACTCTCCATCCCCTATAGACAATACAGCCCTTAACAACAGCTTAATCACTCTCCATCCCCAATAGACAATACAGCCCATAACAACAGCTTTATCACTCTTCATCCCCTATAGACAACACAGCCCTTAACCACAGTGTAATGACTCTCCATCCCCTATAGACAATACAGCCCATAACCACAGCTTCATCACTCTCCATCCCCTATAGACAATACAGCCCATAACCACAGCTTAATCACTCTCCATCCCCTATAGACAATACAGCCCATAACCACAGCTTCATCACTCTCCATCCCCTATAGACAATATAGCCCTTAACAACAGCTTAATCACTCTCCATCCCCTATAGACAATACAGCCCATAACAACAGCTTAATCACTCTCCATCTCCTATAGACAATACAGCCCTTAACCACAGCTTAATCACTCTCCATCCCCTATAGACAATACAGCCCATAACAACAGCTTAATCACTCTCCATCCCCTATAGACAATACAGCCCATAACAACAGCTTAATCACTCTCCATCCCCTATAGACAATACAGCCCTTAACAACAGCTTAATCACGCTCCATCCCCTATAGACAATATAGCCCATAACCACAGCTTCATCACTCTCCATCCCCTATAGACAATACAGCCCATAACCACAGTGTAATGACTCTCCATCCTCTATAGACAATACAGCCCATAACCACAGCTTCATCACTCTCCATCCACTATAGACAATACAGCCCATAACAAGAGATTCATCACTCTCCATCCCCTATAGACAATACAGCCCTTAACAACAGCTTAATCACTCTCCATCCCCAATAGACAATACAGCCCATAACCACAGCTTTATCACTCTTCATCCCCTATAGACAACACAGCCCTTAACCACAGTGTAATGACTCTCCATCCCCTATAGACAATACAGCCCATAGCCACAGCTTAATGACTAACCATCCCCTATAGACAATACAGCCCATAACCACAGCTTAATCACTCTCCATCCCCTATAGACAACACAGCCCTTAACCACAGTGTAATGACTCTCCATCCCCTATAGACAATACAGCCCATAACCACAGCTTCATCACTCTCCATCCCCTATAGACAATACAGCCCATAACCACAGCTTCATTACTCTCCATCCCCTATAGACAATACAGCCCTTAACCACAGTGTAATGACTCTCCATCCCCTATAGACAATACAGCCCATAACCACAGCTTAATGACTCTCCATCCCCTATAGACAATACAGCCCACAACAACAGCTTCATCACTCTCCATCCCATATAGACAATACAGCCCTTAACCACAGTGTAATGACTCTCCATCCCCTATAGACAATACAGCCCTTAACAACAGCTTAATCACTCTCCATCCCCAATAGACAATACAGCCCAAAACCACAGCTTCATCACTCTCCATACCCTATAGACAATACAGCCCATAACCACAGTGTAACAACTCTCCATCCCCTATAGACAATACAGCCCATAACAACAGCTTAATCACTCTCCATCCCCTATAGACAATACAGCCCTTAACCACAGTGTAATGACTCTCCATCCCCTATAGACAATACAGCCCATAACCACAGCTTCATCACTCTCCATCCCCTATAGACAATACAGCCCATAACAACAGCTTAATCACTCTCCATCCCCTATAGACAATACAGCCCATAACAACAGCTTAATCACTCTCCATCCCCTATAGACAATACAGCCCTTAACAACAGCTTAATCACTCTCCATCCCCTATAGACAATACAGCCCATAACAACAGTGTAATGACTCTCCATCCCCTATAGAAAATACAGCCCATAACCACAGCTTAATCACTCTCCATCCCCTATAGACAATACAGCCCAAAACCACAGCTTCATCACTCTCCATCCCCTATAGACAATACAGCCCATAACCACAGTGTAACGACTCTCCATCCCCTATAGACAATACAGCCCATAACAACAGCTTAATCACTCTCCATCCCCTATAGACAATACAGCCCTTAACCACAGTGTAATGACTCTCCATCCCCTATAGACAATACAGCCCATAACCACAGCTTAATCACTCTCCATCCCCTATAGACAATACAGCCCATAACAACAGCTTAATCACTCTCCATCTCCTATAGACAATACAGCCCTTAACCACAGCTTCATCACTCTCCATCCCCTATAGACAATACAGCCCTTAACAACAGCTTAATCACTCTCCATCCCCTATAGACAATACAGCCCTTAACAACAGCTTAATCACGCTCCATCCCCTATAGACAATATAGCCCATAACCACAGCTTCATCACTCTCCATCCCCTATAGACAATACAGCCCATAACCACAGTGTAATGACTCTCCATCCCCTATAGACAATACAGCCCATAACCACAGCTTCATCACTCTCCATCCACTATAGACAATACAGCCCATAACAAGAGATTCATCACTCTCCATCCCCTATAGACAATACAGCCCTTAACAACAGCTTAATCACTCTCCATCTCCAATAGACAATACAGCCCATAACCACAGCTTCATCACTCTTCATCCCCTATAGACAACACAGCCCTTAACCACAGTGTAATGACTCTCCATCCCCTATAGACAATACAGCCCATAGCCACAGCTTAATGACTAACCATCCCCTATAGACAATACAGCCCATAACAACAGCTTCATCACTCTCCATCCCCTATAGACAATACAGCCCTTAACCACAGTGTAATGACTCTCCATCCCCTATAGACAATACAGCCCATAAAAACAGCTTAATCACTCTCCATCCCCTATAGACAATACAGCCCTTAACAACAGCTTAATCACGCTCCATCCCCTATAGACAATACAGCCCATAACAACAGCTTAATCACTCTCCATCCCCTATAGACAATACAGCCCATAACCACAGTGTAATGACTCTCCATCCCCTATAGACAATACAGCCCATAACCACAGCTTAATCACTCTCCATCCACTATAGACAATACAGCCCATAACAAGAGATTAATCACTCTCCATCCCCTATAGACAATACAGCCCTTAACCACAGCTTAATCACTCTCCATCCCCTATAGACAATACAGCCCATAACCACAGCTTAATCACTCTCCATCCCCTATAGACAATACAGCCCATAACCACAGCTTCATCACTCTCCATCCACTATAGACAATACAGCCCATAACAAGAGATTCATCACTCTCCATCCCCTATAGACAATACAGCCCTTAACAACAGCTTAAACACTCTCCATCCCCTATAGACAATACAGCCCATAAAAAGAGATTCATCACTCTCCATCCCCTATAGACAATACAGCCCATAACAACAGCTTAATCACTCTCCATCCCCTATAGACAATACAGCCCTTAACAACAGCTTAATCACTCTCCATCCCCTATAGACAATACAGCCCAAAACCACAGCTTCATCACTCTCCATCCCCTATAGACAATACAGCCCATAACCACAGTGTAACGACTCTCCATCCCCTATAGACAATACAGCGCATAACAACAGCTTAATCTCTCTCCATCCCCTATAGACAATACAGCCCTTAACCACAGTGTAATGACTCTCCATCCAATATAGACAATACAGCACATAACCACAGCTTCATCACTCTCCATCCCCTATAGACAATACAGCCCATAACAACAGCTTAATCACTCTCCATCCCCTATAGACAATACAGCCCATAACAACAGCTTAATCACTCTCCATCCCCTATAGACAATACAGCCCATAACCACAGCTTCATCAATCTCCATCCCCTATAGACAATACAGCCCTTAACCACAGCTTAATCACTCTCCATCCCCTATAGACAATACAGCCCATAACCACAGTGTAATGACTCTCCATCCCCTATAGAAAATACAGCCCATAACCACAGCTTAATCACTCTCCATCCCCTATAGACAATACAGGCCAAAACCACAGCTTCATCACTCTCCATCCCCTATAGACAATACAGCCCATAACCACAGTGTAACGACTCTCCATCCCCTATAGACAATACAGCCCATAACAACAGCTTAATCACTCTCCATCCCCTATAGACAATACAGCCCTTAACCACAGTGTAATGACTCTCCATCCCCTATAGACAATACAGCCTTTATCCACAGCTTCATCACTCTCCATCCCCTATAGACAATACAGCCCATAACCACAGCTTAATCACTCTCCATCCCCTATAGACAATACAGCACATAACCACAGCTTCATCACTCTCCATCCCCTATAGACAATACAGCCCTTAACCACAGTGTAATGACTCTCCATCCCCTATAGACAATACAGCCCATAACCACAGCTTAATGACTCTCCATCCCCTATAGACAATACAGCCCATAACAACAGCTTCATCACTCTCCATCCCCTATAGACAATACAGCCCTTAACCACAGTGTAATGACTCTCCATCCCCTATAGACAATACAGCCCATAAAAACAGCTTAATCACTCTCCATCCCCTATAGACAATACAGCCCTTAACCACGGTGTAATGACTCTCCATCCCCTATAGATAATACAGCCCTTAACAACAGCTTAATCACTCTCCATCCCCTATAGACAATACAGCCCAAAACCACAGCTTCATCACTCTCCATCCCCTATAGACAATACAGCCCATAACCACAGTGTAACGACTCTCCATCCCCTATAGACAATACAGCCCATAACAACAGCTTAATCACTCTCCATCCCCTATAGACAATACAGCCCTTAACCACAGTGTAATGACTATCCATCCCCTATAGACAATACAGCCCATAACCACAGCTTAATCACTCTCCATCCCCTATAGACAATACAGCCCTTAACAACAGCTTCAGCACTCTCCATCCCCTATAGACAATACAGCCCTTAACAACAGCTTAATCACTCTCCATCCCCTATAGACAATACAGCCCAAAACCACAGCTTCATCACTCTCCATCCCCTATAGACAATACAGCCCATAACCACAGTGTAACGACTCTCCATCCCCTATAGACAATACAGCCCATAACAACAGCGTAATCACTCTCCATCCCCTATAGACAATACAGCCCTTAACCACAGTGTAATGACTCTCCATCCCCTATAGACAATACAGCCCATAACCACAGTGTAATGACTCTCCATCCCCTATAGACAATACAGCCCATAACAACAGCTTAATCACTCTCCATCTCCTATAGACAATCCAGCCCTTAACCACAGCTTAATCACTCTCCATCCCCTATAGACAATACAGCCCATAACAACAGCTTAATCACTCTCCATCCCCTATAGACAATACAGCCCATAACAAGAGATTCATCACTCTCCATCCCATATAGACAATACAGCCCTTAACCACAGTGTAATGACTCTCCATCCCCTATAGACAATACAGCCCATAACAACAGCTTAATCACTCTCCATCTCCTATAGACAATCCAGCCCTTAACCACAGCTTAATCACTCTCCATCCCCTATAGACAATACAGCCCATAACAACAGCTTAATCACTCTCCATCCCCTATAGACAATACAGCCCATAACAAGAGATTCATCACTCTCCATCCCCTATAGACAATACAGCCCATAACAACAGCTTAATCACTCTCCATCCCCTATAGACAATACAGCCCTTAACAACAGCTTAATCACTCTCCATCCTCTATAGACAATACAGCCCAAAACCACAGCTTCATCACTCTCCATCCCCTATAGACAATACAGCCCATAACCACAGTGTAACGACTCTCCATCCCCTATAGACAATACAGCCCATAACAACAGCTTAATCACTCTCCATCCCCTATAGACAATACAGCCCTTAACCACAGTGTAATGACTCTCCATCCCCTATAGACAATACAGCCCATAACCACAGCTTAATCACTCTCCATCCCCTATAGACAATACAGCCCATAACAACAGCTTAATCACTCTCCATCCCCTATAGACAATACAGCCCATAACAACAGCTTAATCACTCTCCATCCCCTATAGACAATACAGCCCTTAACCACAGCTTAATCACTCTCCATCCCCTATAGACAATACAGCCCATAACCACAGTGTAATGACTCTCCATCCCCTATAGAAAATACAGCCCATAACAACAGCTTAATCACTCTCCATCCCCTATAGACAATACAGCCCAAAACCACAGCTTCATCACTCTCCATCCCCTATAGACAATACAGCCCATAACCACAGTGTAACGACTCTCCATCCCCTATAGACAATACAGCCCATAACAACAGCTTAATCACTCTCCATCCCCTATAGACAATACAGCCCTTAACCACAGTGTAATGACTCTCCATCCCCTATAGACAATACAGCCCATAACCACAGCTTCATCACTCTCCATCCCCTATAGACAATACAGCCCATAACCACAGCTTAATCACTCTCCATCCCCTATAGACAATACAGCCCATAACCACAGCTTCATCACTCTCCATCCCCTATAGACAATATAGCCCTTAACAACAGCTTAATCACTCTCCATCCCCTATAGACAATACAGCCCATAACAACAGCTTAATCACTCTCCATCTCCTATAGACAATACAGCCCTTAACCACAGCTTAATCACTCTCCATCCCCTATAGACAATACAGCCCATAACAACAGCTTAATCACTCTCCATCCCCTATAGACAATACAGCCCATAACAACAGCTTAATCACTCTCCATCCCCTATAGACAATACAGCCCTTAACAACAGCTTAATCACGCTCCATCCCCTATAGACAATATAGCCCATAACCACAGCTTCATCACTCTCCATCCCCTATAGACAATACAGCCCATAACCACAGTGTAATGACTCTCCATCCTCTATAGACAATACAGCCCATAACCACAGCTTCATCACTCTCCATCCCCTATAGACAATACAGCCCTTAACAACAGCTTAATCACTCTCCATCCCCAATAGACAATACAGCCCATAACCACAGCTTCATCACTCTTCATCCCCTATAGACAACACAGCCCTTAACCACAGTGTAATGACTCTCCATCCCCTATAGACAATACAGCCCATAGCCACAGCTTAATGACTAACCATCCCCTATAGACAATACAGCCCATAACAACAGCTTCATCACTCTCCATCCCCTATAGACAATACAGCCCTTAACCACAGTGTAATGACTCTCCATCCCCCATAGACAATACAGCCCATAAAAACAGCTTAATCACTCTCCATCCACTATAGACAATACAGCCCATAACAAGAGATTCATCACTCTCCATCCCCTATAGACAATACAGCCCTTAACAACAGCTTAATCACTCTCCATCCCCAATAGACAATACAGCCCATAACCACAGCTTCATCACTCTCCATCCCCTATAGACAATACAGCCCTTAACCACAGTGTAATGACTCTCCATCCCCTATAGACAATACAGCCCATAGCCACAGCTTAATGACTAACCATCCCCTATAGACAATACAGCCCATAACAACAGCTTAATCACTCTCCATCCCCTATAGACAATACAGCCCTTAACCACAGTGTAATGACTCTCCATCCCCTATAGACAATACAGCCCATAACAACAGCTTAATCACTCTCCATCCCCTATAGACAATACAGCCCTTAACAACAGCTTAATCACTCTCCATCCCCCATAGACAATACAGCCCATAACAACAGCTTAATCACTCTCCATCTCCTATAGACAATACAGCCCTTAACCACAGCTTAATCACTCTCCATCCCCTATAGACAATACAGCCCATAACAACAGCTTAATCACTCTCCATCCCCAATAGACAATACAGCCCATAACCACAGCTTCATCACTCTTCATCCCCTATAGACAACACAGCCCTTAACCACAGTGTAATGACTCTCCATCCCCTATAGACAATACAGCCCATAGCCACAGCTTAATGACTAACCATCCCCTATAGACAATACAGCCCATAACAACAGCTTCATCACTCTCCATCCCCTATAGACAATACAGCCCTTAACCACAGTGTAATGACTCTCCATCCCCTATAGACAATACAGCCCATAAAAACAGCTTAATCACTCTCCATCCCCTATAGACAATACAGCCCATAACAACAGCTTAATCACTCTCCATCCCCTATAGACAATACAGCCCATAACCACAGCTTCATCACTCTCCATCCCCTATAGACAATACAGCCCATAACAACAGCTTAATCACTCTCCATCCCCTATAGACAATACAGCCCATAACCACAGCTTAATCACTCTCCATCCCCTATAGACAATACAGCCCATAACCACAGTGTAATCACTCTCCATCCCCTATAGACAATACAGCCCATAGCCACAGCTTAATGACTAACCATCCCCTATAGACAATACAGCCCATAACAACAGCTTCATCACTCTCCATCCCCTATAGACAATACAGCCCTTAACCACAGTGTAATGACTCTCCATCCCCTATAGACAATACAGCCCATAACAACAGCTTAATCACTCTCCATCCCCTATAGACAATACAGCCCTTAACAACAGCTTAATCACTCTCCATCCCCCATAGACAATACAGCCCATAACAACAGCTTAATCACTCTCCATCTCCTATAGACAATACAGCCCTTAACCACAGCTTAATCACTCTCCATCCCCTATAGACAATACAGCCCATAACAACAGCTTAATCACTCTCCATCCCCTATAGACAATACAGCCCATAACAACAGCTTAATCACTCTCCATCCCCTATAGACAATACAGCCCTTAACAACAGCTTAATCACGCTCCATCCCCTATAGACAATATAGCCCATAACCACAGCTTCATCACTCTCCATCCCCTATAGACAATACAGCCCATAACCACAGTGTAATGACTCTCCATCCTCTATAGACAATACAGCCCATAACCACAGCTTCATCACTCTCCATCCCCTATAGACAATACAGCCCATAACAAGAGATTAATCACTCTCCATCCCCTATAGACAATACAGCCCTTAACAACAGCTTAATCACTCTCCATCCCCAATAGACAATACAGCCCATAACCACAGCTTCATCACTCTTCATCCCCTATAGACAACACAGCCCTTAACCACAGTGTAATGACTCTCCATCCCCTATAGACAATACAGCCCATAGCCACAGCTTAATGACTAACCATCCCCTATAGACAATACAGCCCATAACAACAGCTTAATCACTCTCCATCCCCTATAGACAATACAGCCCATAACCACAGTGTAATGACTCTCCATCCCCTATAGACAATACAGCCCATAAAAACAGCTTAATCACTCTCCATCCACTATAGACAATACAGCCCATAACAAGAGATTCATCACTCTCCATCCCCTATAGACAATACAGCCCTTAACAACAGCTTAATCACTCTCCATCCCCAATAGACAATACAGCCCATAACCACAGCTTCATCACTCTTCATCCCCTATAGACAACACAGCCCTTAACCACAGTGTAATGACTCTCCATCCCCTATAGACAATACAGCCCATAGCCACAGCTTAATGACTAACCATCCCCTATAGACAATACAGCCCATAACAACAGCTTCATCACTCTCCATCCCCTATAGACAATACAGCCCATAAAAACAGCTTAATCACTCTCCATCCCCTATAGACAATACAGCCCTTAACAACAGCTTAATCACTCTCCATCCCCCATAGACAATACAGCCCATAACAACAGCTTAATCACTCTCCATCCCCTATAGACAATACAGCCCTTAACAACAGCTTAATCACTCTCCATCCCCTATAGACAATACAGTCCTTAACAACAGGTTAATCACGCTCCATCCCCTATAGACAATACAGCCCATAACAACAGCTTCATAACTCTCCATCCCCTATAGACAATACAGCCCATAACCACAGTGTAATGACTCTCCATCCTCTATAGACAATACAGCCCATAACCACAGCTTCATCACTCTCCATCCCCTATAGACAATACAGCCCATAACAAGAGATTCATCACTCTCCATCCCCTATAGACAATACAGCCCTTAACAACAGCTTAATCACTCTCCATCCCCTATAGACAATACAGCCCATAACAAGAGATTAATCACTCTCCATCCCCTATAGACAATACAGCCCATAACAACAGCTTAATCACTCTCCATCCCCTATAGACAATACAGCCCTTAACAACAGCTTAATCACTCTCCATCCCCTATAGACAATACAGCCCAAAACCACAGCTTCATCACTCTCCATCCCCTATAGACAATACAGCCCATAACCACAGTGTAACGACTCTCCATCCCCTATAGACAATACAGCGCATAACAACAGCTTAATCACTCTCCATCCCCTATAGACAATACAGCCCTTAACCACAGTGTAATGACTCTCCATCCCCTATAGACAATACAGCCCAAAACCACAGCTTAATCACTCTCCATCCCCTATAGACAATACAGCCCATAACAACAGCTTAATCACTCTCCATCCCCTATAGACAATACAGCCCATAACAACAGCTTAATCACTCTCCATCCCCTATAGACAATACAGCCCTTAACAACAGCTTAATCACTCTCCATCCCCTATAGACAATACAGCCCATAACAACAGCTTCATCACTCTCCATCCCCTATAGACAATACAGCCCATAACCACAGTGTAATGACTCTCCATCCCCTATAGACAATACAGCCCATAACCACAGCTTCATCACTCTCCATCCCCTATAGACAATACAGCCCTTAACAACAGCTTAATCACTCTCCATCCCCTATAGACAATACAGCCCATAACCACAGCTTCATCACTCTCCATCCCCTATAGACAATACAGCCCATAACCACAGTGTAATGACTCTCCATCCCCTATAGACAATACAGCCCATAACCACAGCTTAATGACTATCCATCCCCTATAGACAATACAGCCCATAACCACAGCTTAATCACTCTCCATCCCCTATAGACAATACAGCCCTTAACCACAGTGTAATGACTCTCCATCCCCCTATAGACAATACAGCCCATAAACAACAGCTTAATCACTCTCCATCCACTATAGACAATACAGCCCATAACAAGAGATTCATCACTCTCCATCCCCTATAGACAATACAGCCCTTAACAACAGCTTAATCACTCTCCATCCCCTATAGACAATACAGCCCATAACCACAGCTTAATCACTCTCCATCCCCTATAGACAACACAGCCCTTAACCACAGTGTAATGACTCTCCATCCCCTATAGACAATACAGCCCATAACCACAGCTTAATGACTCTCCATCCCCTATAGACAATACAGCCCATAACAACAGCTTAATCACTCTCCATCCCCTATAGACAATACAGCCCTTAACCACAGTGTAATGACTCTCCATCCCCTATAGACAATACAGCCCATAAAAACAGCTTAATCACTCTCCATCCCCTATAGACAATACAGCCCTTAACCACAGCTTAATCACTCTCCATCCCCTATAGACAATACAGCCCATAACAACAGCTTAATCACTCTCCATCCCCTATAGACAATACAGCCCATAACCACAGCTTAATCACTCTCCATCCCCTATAGACAATACAGCCCATAACAACAGCTTAATCACTCTCCATCCCCTATAGACAATACAGCCCATAACCACAGCTTAATCACTCTTCATCCCCTATAGACAATACAGCCCTTAACCACAGTGTAATGACTCTCCATCCCCTATAGACAATACAGCCCATAACCACAGCTTAATGACTCTCCATCCCCTATAGACAATACAGCCCATAACCACAGCTTAATCACTCTCCATCCCCTATAGACAATACAGCCCTTAACCACAGCGTAATGACTCTCCATCCCCTATAGACAATACAGCCCATAAAAACAGCTTAATCACTCTCCATCCCCTATAGACAATACAGCCCTTAACAACAGCTTAATCACTCTCCATCCCCCATAGACAATACAGCCCATAACAACAGCTTAATCACTCTCCATCCCCTATAGACAATACAGCCCTTAACAACAGCTTAATCACTCTCCATCCCCTATAGACAATACAGCCCATAACAACAGCTTAATCACTCTCCATCCCCTATAGACAATACAGCCCATAACAACAGCTTAATCACTCTCCATCCCCTATAGACAATACAGCCCTTAACCACAGTGTAATGACTCTCCATCCCCTATAGACAATACAGCCCATAGCCACAGCTTAATGACTATCCATCCCCTATAGACAATACAGCCCATAACAACAGCTTAATCACTCTCCATCCCCTATAGACAATACAGCCCTTAACCACAGTGTAATGACTCTCCATCCCCTATAGACAATACAGCCCATAAACAAACAGCTTAATCACTCTCCATCCCCTATAGACAATACAGCCCATAACAACAGCTTAATCACTCTCCATCCCCTATAGACAATACAGCCCATAACAACAGCTTAATCACTCTCCATCTCCCTATAGACAATACAGCCCATAACAACAGCTTAATCACTCTCCATCCCCTATAGACAATACAGCCCATAACAACAGCTTAATCACTCTCCATCCCCTATAGACAATACAGCCCATAACAACAGCTTAATCACTCTCCATCCCCTATAGACAATACAGCCCTTAACAACAGCTTAATCACTCTCCATCCCCTATAGACAATACAGCCCATAACCACAGTGTAATGACTCTCCATCCTCTATAGACAATACAGCCCATAACCACAGCTTCATCACTCTCCATCCACTATAGACAATACAGCCCATAACAAGAGATTCATCACTCTCCATCCCCTATAGACAATACAGCCCTTAACAACAGCTTAATCACTCTCCATCCCCAATAGACAATACAGCCCATAACCACAGCTTCATCACTCTTCATCCCCTATAGACAACACAGCCCATAACAACAGCGTAATGACTCTCCATCCCCTATAGACAATACAGCCCATAACCACAGCTTAATGACTATCCATCCCCTATAGACAATACAGCCCATAACAACAGCTTAATCACTCTCCATCCCCTATAGACAATACAGCCCATAACCACAGTGTAATGACTCTCCATCCCCTATAGACAATACAGCCCATAAAAACAGCTTAATCACTCTCCATCCACTATAGACAATACAGCCCATAACAAGAGATTCATCACTCTCCATCCCCTATAGACAATACAGCCCTTAACAACAGCTTAATCACTCTCCATCCCCAATAGACAATACAGCCCATAACCACAGCTTCATCACTCTCCATCCCCTATAGACAATACAGCCCATAACCACAGTGTAATGACTCTCCATCCCCTATAGACAATACAGCCCATAACCACAGCTTAATGACTATCCATCCCCTATAGACAATACAGCCCATAACAACAGCTTAATCACTCTCCATCCCCTATAGACAATACAGCCCATAACCACAGCTTAATCACTCTCCATCCCCTATAGACAATACAGCCCATAACAACAGCTTAATCACTCTCCATCCCCTATAGACAATACAGCCCATAACAACAGCTTAATCACTCTCCATCTCCCTATAGACAATACAGCCCTTAACAACAGCTTAATCACTCTCCATCCCCTATAGACAATACAGCCCTTAACAACAGCTTAATCACGCTCCATCCCCTATAGACAATACAGCCCATAACAACAGCTTAATCACTCTCCATCCCCTATAGACAATACAGCCCATAACCACAGTGTAATGACTCTCCATCCCTATAGACAATACAGCCCATAACAACAGCTTAATCACTCTCCATCCCCTATAGACAATACAGCCCATAACAAGAGATTCATCACTCTCCATCCCCTATAGACAATACAGCCCTTAACAACAGCTTAATCACTCTCCATCCCCTATAGACAATACAGCCCATAACAAGAGCTTAATCACTCTCCATCCCCTATAGACAATACAGCCCATAACAACAGCTTAATCACTCTCCATCCCCTATAGACAATACAGCCCATAACAACAGCTTAATCACTCTCCATCCCCTATAGACAATACAGCCCAAAACCACAGCTTCATCACTCTCCATCCCCTATAGACAATACAGCCCATAACCACAGTGTAACGACTCTCCATCCCCTATAGACAATACAGCCCATAACAACAGCTTAATCACTCTCCATCCCCTATAGACAATACAGCCCTTAACCACAGTGTAATGACTCTCCATCCCCTATAGACAATACAGCCCATAAACACAGCTTCATCACTCTCCATCCCCTATAGACAATACAGCCCATAACAACAGCTTAATCACTCTCCATCCCCTATAGACAATACAGCCCATAACAACAGCTTAATCACTCTCCATCCCCTATAGACAATACAGCCCTTAACAACAGCTTAATCACTCTCCATCCCCTATAGACAATACAGCCCATAACCACAGCTTAATCACTCTCCATCCCCTATAGACAATACAGCCCATAACCACAGTGTAATGACTCTCCATCCCCTATAGACAATACAGCCCATAACAACAGCTTAATCACTCTCCATCCCCTATAGACAATACAGCCCTTAACAACAGCTTAATCACTCTCCATCCCCTATAGACAATACAGCCCATAACCACAGCTTCATCACTCTCCATCCCCTATAGACAATACAGCCCTTAACCACAGTGTAATGACTCTCCATCCCCTATAGACAATACAGCCCATAACAACAGCTTAATGACTATCCATCCCCTATAGACAATACAGCCCATAACAACAGCTTAATCACTCTCCATCCCCTATAGACAATACAGCCCTTAACCACAGTGTAATGACTCTCCATCCCCCTATAGACAATACAGCCCATAAAAACAGCTTAATCACTCTCCATCCACTATAGACAATACAGCCCATAACAACGAGATTCATCACTCTCCATCCCCTATAGACAATACAGCCCTTAACAACAGCTTAATCACTCTCCATCCCCAATAGACAATACAGCCCATAACCACAGCTTCATCACTCTCCATCCCCTATAGACAATACAGCCCATAACCACAGTGTAATGACTCTCCATCCCCTATAGACAATACAGCCCTTAACCACAGCTTAATGACTCTCCATCCCCTATAGACAATACAGCCCATAACAACAGCTTAATCACTCTCCATCCCCTATAGACAATACAGCCCTTAACCACAGTGTAATGACTCTCCATCCCCTATAGACAATACAGCCCATAAAAACAGCTTAATCACTCTCCATCCCCTATAGACAATACAGCCCTTAACAACAGCTTAATCACTCTCCATCCCCTATAGACAATACAGCCCATAACAACAGCTTAATCACTCTCCATCTCCTATAGACAATACAGCCCATAACCACAGCTTAATCACTCTCCATCCCCTATAGACAATACAGCCCATAACAACAGCTTAATCACTCTCCATCCCCAATAGACAATACAGCCCATAACCACAGCTTCATCACTCTTCATCCCCTATAGACAATACAGCCCTTAACCACAGTGTAATGACTCTCCATCCCCTATAGACAATACAGCCCATAGCCACAGCTTAATGACTAACCATCCCCTATAGACAATACAGCCCATAACAACAGCTTCATCACTCTCCATCCCCTATAGACAATACAGCCCTTAACCACAGTGTAATGACTCTCCATCCCCTATAGACAATACAGCCCATAAAAACAGCTTAATCACTCTCCATCCCCTATAGACAATACAGCCCATAACAACAGCTTAATCACTCTCCATCCCCTATAGACAATACAGCCCATAACAACAGCTTAATCACTCTCCATCTCCTATAGACAATACAGCCCTTAACCACAGCTTAATCACTCTCCATCCCCTATAGACAATACAGCCCATAACAACAGCTTAATCACTCTCCATCCCCAATAGACAATACAGCCCATAACCACAGCTTCATCACTCTTCATCCCCTATAGACAACACAGCCCTTAACCACAGTGTAATGACTCTCCATCCCCTATAGACAATACAGCCCATAGCCACAGCTTAATGACTAACCATCCCCTATAGACAATACAGCCCATAACCACAGCTTAATCACTCTCCATCCCCTATAGACAATACAGCCCTTAACCACAGTGTAATGACTCTCCATCCCCTATAGACAATACAGCCCATAAAAACAGCTTAATCACTCTCCATCCCCTATAGACAATACAGCCCTTAACAACAGCTTAATCACTCTCCATCCCCCATAGACAATACAGCCCATAACAACAGCTTAATCACTCTCCATCTCCTATAGACAATACAGCCCTTAACCACAGCTTAATCACTCTCCATCCCCTATAGACAATACAGCCCATAACAACAGCTTAATCACTCTCCATCCCCTATAGACAATACAGCCCATAACAACAGCTTAATCACTCTCCATCCCCTATAGACAATACAGCCCATAACAACAGCTTAATCACTCTCCATCCCCTATAGACAATACAGCCCATAACCACAGTGTAATGACTCTCCATCCCCTATAGACAATACAGCCCATAACCACAGCTTAATCACTCTCCATCCCCTATAGACAATACAGCCCATAACAAGAGATTCATCACTCTCCATCCCCTATAGACAATACAGCCCTTAACAACAGCTTAATCACTCTCCATCCCCAATAGACAATACAGCCCATAACCACAGCTTCATCACTCTTCATCCCCTATAGACAACACAGCCCTTAACCACAGTGTAATGACTCTCCATCCCCTATAGACAATACAGCCCATAGCCACAGCTTAATGACTAACCATCCCCTATAGACAATACAGCCCATAACAACAGCTTCATCACTCTCCATCCCCTATAGACAATACAGCCCTTAACCACAGTGTAATGACTCTCCATCCCCTATAGACAATACAGCCCATAAAAACAGCTTAATCACTCTCCATCCACTATAGACAATACAGCCCATAACAAGAGATTCATCACTCTCCATCCCCTATAGACAATACAGCCCTTAACAACAGCTTAATCACTCTCCATCCCCAATAGACAATACAGCCCATAACCACAGCTTCATCACTCTTCATCCCCTATAGACAACACAGCCCTTAACCACAGTGTAATGACTCTCCATCCCCTATAGACAATACAGCCCATAGCCACAGCTTAATGACTAACCATCCCCTATAGACAATACAGCCCATAACAACAGCTTCATCACTCTCCATCCCCTATAGACAATACAGCCCATAAAAACAGCTTAATCACTCTCCATCCCCTATAGACAATACAGCCCTTAACAACAGCTTAATCACTCTCCATCCCCCATAGACAATACAGCCCATAACAACAGCTTAATCACTCTCCATCTCCTATAGACAATACAGCCCTTAACCACAGCTTAATCACTCTCCATCCCCTATAGACAATACAGTCCTTAACAACAGGTTAATCACGCTCCATCCCCTATAGACAATACAGCCCATAACAACAGCTTCATAACTCTCCATCCCCTATAGACAATACAGCCCATAACCACAGTGTAATGACTCTCCATCCTCTATAGACAATACAGCCCATAACCACAGCTTCATCACTCTCCATCCACTATAGACAATACAGCCCATAACAAGAGATTCATCACTCTCCATCCCCTTTAGACAATACAGCCCTTAACAACAGCTTAATCACTCTCCATCCCCTATAGACAATACAGCCCATAACAAGAGATTCATCACTCTCCATCCCCTATAGACAATACAGCCCATAACAACAGCTTAATCACTCTCCATCCCCTATAGACAATACAGCCCTTAACAACAGCTTAATCACTCTCCATCCCCTATAGACAATACAGCCCAAAACCACAGCTTCATCACTCTCCATCCCCTATAGACAATACAGCCCATAACCACAGTGTAACGACTCTCCATCCCCTATAGACAATACAGCGCATAACAACAGCTTAATCACTCTCCATCCCCTATAGACAATACAGCCCTTAACCACAGTGTAATGACTCTCCATCCCCTATAGACAATACAGCCCAAAACCACAGCTTCATCACTCTCCATCCCCTATAGACAATACAGCCCATAACAACAGCTTAATCACTCTCCATCCCCTATAGACAATACAGCCCATAACAACAGCTTAATCACTCTCCATCCCCTATAGACAATACAGCCCATAACCACAGCTTCATCAATCTCCATCCCCTATAGACAATACAGCCCTTAACCACAGCTTAATCACTCTCCATCCCCTATAGACAATACAGCCCATAACCACAGTGTAATGACTCTCCATCCCCTATAGAAAATACAGCCCATAACCACAGCTTCATCACTCTCCATCCCCTATAGACAATACAGCCCAAAACCACAGCTTAATCACTCTCCATCCCCTATAGACAATACAGCCCATAACCACAGTGTAACGACTCTCCATCCCCTATAGACAATACAGCCCATAACCACAGCTTAATCACTCTCCATCCCCTATAGACAATACAGCCCTTAACCACAGTGTAATGACTCTCCATCCCCTATAGACAATACAGCCTTTATCCACAGCTTCATCACTCTCCATCCCCTATAGACAATACAGCCCATAACCACAGCTTAATCACTCTCCATCCCCTATAGACAATAAAGCACATAACCACAGCTTCATCACTCTCCATCCCCTATAGACAATACAGCCCTTAACCACAGTGTAATGACACTCCATCCCCTATAGACAATACAGCCCATAACCACAGCTTAATGACTCTCCATCCCCTATAGACATTACAGCCCATAACAACAGCTTCATCACTCTCCATCCCCTATAGACAATACAGCCCTTAACCACAGTGTAATGACTCTCCATCCCCTATAGACAATACAGCCCATAAAAACAGCTTAATCACTCTCCATCCCCTATAGACAATACAGCCCTTAACCACAGTGTAATGACTCTCCATCCCCTATAGACAATACAGCCCATAACAACAGCTTAATCACTCTCCATCCCCTATAGACAATACAGCCCAAAACCACAGCTTCATCACTCTCCATCCCCTATAGACAATACAGCCCATAACCACAGTGTAACGACTCTCCATCCCCTATAGACAATACAGCCCATAACAACAGCTTAATCACTCTCCATCCCCTATAGACAATACAGCACTTAACCACAGTGTAATTACTATCCATCCCCTATAGACAATACAGCCCATAACCACAGCTTAATCACTCTCCATCCCCTGTAGACAATACAGCCCTTAACAACAGCTTAATCACTCTCCATCCCCTATAGACAATACAGCCCTTAACAACAGCTTAATCACTCTCCATCCCCTATAGAGAATACAGCCCAAAACCACAGCTTCATCTCTCTCCATCCCCTATAGACAATACAGCCCATAACCACAGTGTAACGACTCTCCATCCCCTATAGACAATACAGCCCATAACAACAGCGTAATCACTCTCCATCCCCTATAGACAATACAGCCCTTAACCACAGTGTAATGACTCTCCATCCCCTATAGACAATACAGCCCATAACCACAGCTTAATCACTCTCCATCCCCTATAGACAATACAGCCCATAACCACAGCTTCATTACTCTCCATCCCCTATAGACAATACAGCCCATAACCACAGCTTCATCACTCTCCATCCCTTATAGACAATACAGCCCATAACAACAGCTTAATCACTCTCCATCCCCTATAGACAATACAGCCCATAACCACAGCTTAATCACTCTCCATCCCCTATAGACAATACAGCCCTTAACCACAGCTTAATCACTCTCCATCCCCTATAGACAATACAGCCCATAACCACAGTGTAATGACTCTCCATCCCCTATAGAAAATACAGCCCATAACCACAGCTTAATCACTCTCCATCCCCTATAGACAATACAGCCCAAAACCACAGCTTCATCACTCTCCATCCCCTATAGACAATACAGCCCATAACCACAGTGTAACGACTCTCCATCCCCTATAGACAATACAGCCCATAACAACAGCTTAATCACTCTCCATCCCCTATAGACAATACAGCCCTTAACCACAGTGTAATGACTCTCCATCCCCTATAGACAATACAGCCCATAACCACAGCTTCATCACTCTCCATCCCCTATAGACAATACAGCCCATAACCACAGCTTAATCACTCTCCATCCCCTATAGACAATACAGCCCATAACCACAGCTTCATCACTCTCCATCCCCTATAGACAATATAGCCCTTAACAACAGCTTAATCACTCTCCATCCCCTATAGACAATACAGCCCATAACAACAGCTTAATCACTCTCCATCTCCTATAGACAATACAGCCCTTAACAACAGCTTAATCACTCTCCATCCCCTATAGACAATACAGCCCATAACAACAGCTTAATCACTCTCCATCCCCTATAGACAATACAGCCCATAACAACAGCTTAATCACTCTCCATCCCCTATAGACAATACAGCCCTTAACAACAGCTTAATCACGCTCCATCCCCTATAGACAATTTAGCCCATAACCACAGCTTCATCACTCTCCATCCCCTATAGACAATACAGCCCATAACCACAGTGTAATGACTCTCCATCCTCTATAGACAATACAGCCCATAACCACAGCTTCATCACTCTCCATCCACTATAGACAATACAGCCCATAACAAGAGATTCATCACTCTCCATCCCCTATAGACAATACAGCCCTTAACAACAGCTTAATCACTCTCCATCCCCAATAGACAATACAGCCCATAACCACAGCTTCATCACTCTTCATCCCCTATAGACAACACAGCCCTTAACCACAGTGTAATGACTCTCCATCCCCTATAGACAATACAGCCCATAGCCACAGCTTAATGACTAACCATCCCCTATAGACAATACAGCCCATAACAACAGCTTAATCACTCTCCATCCCCTATAGACAATACAGCCCATAACAAGAGATTCATCACTCTCCATCCCCTATAGACAATACAGCCCTTAACAACAGCTTAATCACTCTCCATCCCCAATAGACAATACAGCCCATAACCACAGCTTCATCACTCTCCATCCCCTATAGACAATACAGCCCTTAACCACAGTGTAATGACTCTCCATCCCCTATAGACAATACAGCCCATAGCCACAGCTTAATGACTATCCATCCCCTATAGACAATACAGCCCATAACAACAGCTTCATCACTCTCCATCCCCTATAGACAATACAGCCCTTAACCACAGTGTAATGACTCTCCATCCCCTATAGACAATACAGCCCATAAAAACAGCTTAATCACTCTCCATCCCCTATAGACAATACAGCCCTTAACAACAGCTTAATCACTCTCCATCCCCTATAGACAATACAGCCCAAAACAACAGCTTAATCACTCTCCATCCCCTATAGACAATACAGCCCATAACAACAGCTTAATCACTCTCCATCCCCTATAGACAATACAGCCCAAAACCACAGCTTCATCACTCTCCATCCCCTATAGACAATACAGCCCATAACCACAGTGTAACGACTCTCCATCCCCTATAGACAATACAGCGCATAACAACAGCTTAATCACTCTCCATCCCCTATAGACAATACAGCCCTTAACCACAGTGTAATGACTCTCCATCCCCTATAGACAATACAGCCCATAACCACAGCTTAATCACTCTCCATCCCCTATAGACAATACAGCCCATAACAACAGCTTAATCACTCTCCATCCCCTATAGACAATACAGCCCATAACAACAGCTTAATCACTCTCCATCCCCTATAGACAATACAGCCCATAACCACAGCTTAATCAATCTCCATCCCCTATAGACAATACAGCCCATAACCACAGCTTAATCACTCTCCATCCCCTATAGACAATACAGCCCATAACCACAGCGTAATGACTCTCCATCCCCTATAGAAAATACAGCCCATAACCACAGCTTAATCACTCTCCATCCCCTATAGACAATACAGCCCAAAACCACAGCTTAATCACTCTCCATCCCCTATAGACAATACAGCCCATAACCACAGTGTAACGACTCTCCATCCCCTATAGACAATACAGCCCATAACAACAGCTTAATCACTCTCCATCCCCTATAGACAATACAGCCCTTAACCACAGTGTAATGACTCTCCATCCCCTATAGACAATACAGCCCATAACCACAGCTTAATCACTCTCCATCCCCTATAGACAATACAGCCCATAACAACAGCTTAATCACTCTCCATCCCCTATAGACAATACAGCACATAACAACAGCTTCATCACTCTCCATCCCCTATAGACAATACAGCCCTTAACCACAGTGTAATGACTCTCCATCCCCTATAGACAATACAGCCCATAACCACAGCTTAATGACTCTCCATCCCCTATAGACATTACAGCCCATAACAACAGCTTCATCACTCTCCATCCCCTATAGACAATACAGCCCTTAACCACAGTGTAATGACTCTCCATCCCCTATAGACAATACAGCCCATAAAAACAGCTTAATCACTCTCCATCCCCTATAGACAATACAGCCCTTAACCACAGCGTAATCACTCTCCATCCCCTATAGACAATACAGCCCTTAACAACAGCTTAATCACTCTCCATCCCCTATAGACAATACAGCCCAAAACCACAGCTTAATCACTCTCCATCCCCTATAGACAATACAGCCCATAACCACAGTGTAACGACTCTCCATCCCCTATAGACAATACAGCCCATAACCACAGTGTAATGACTCTCCATCCCCTATAGACAATACAGCCCATAACAACAGCTTAATCACTCTCCATCCCCTATAGACAATACAGCCCAAAACCACAGCTTAATCACTCTCCATCCCCTATAGACAATACAGCCCATAACCACAGTGTAACGACTCTCCATCCCCTATAGACAATACAGCCCATAACAACAGCTTAATCACTCTCCATCCCCTATAGACAATACAGCCCTTAACCACAGTGTAATGACTCTCCATCCCCTATAGACAATACAGCCCATAACCACAGCTTAATCACTCTCCATCCCCTATAGACAATACAGCCCATAACAACAGCTTAATCACTCTCCATCCCCTATAGACAATACAGCCCATAACCACAGCTTAATCACTCTCCATCCCCTATAGACAATACAGCCCATAACAACAGCTTAATCACTCTCCATCCCCTATAGACAATACAGCCCATAACAACAGCTTAATCACTCTCCATCTCCCTATAGACAATACAGCCCATAACCACAGCTTAATCACTCTCCATCCCCTATAGACAATACAGCCCATAACAACAGCTTAATCACTCTCCATCCCCTAAAGGCAATACAGCCCTTAACAAGAGATTCATCACTCTCCATCCCCTATAGACAATACAGCCCTTAACAACAGCTTAATCACTCTCCATCCCCTATAGACAATACAGCCCTTAACAACAGCTTCATCACTCTCCATCCCCTATAGACAATACAGCCCTTAACCACAGTGTAATGACTCTCCATCCCCTATAGACAATACAGCCCATAACCACAGCTTAATGACTCTCCATCCCCTATAGACAATACAGCCCATAACAACAGCTTAATCACTCTCCATCCCCTATAGACAATACAGCCCTTAACCACAGTGTTATGACTCTCAATCCCCTATAGACAATACAGCCCATAAACAAACAGCTTAATCACTCTCCATCCCCTATAGACAATACAGCCCTTAACAACAGCTTAATCACTCTCCATCCCCTATAGACAATACAGCCCATAACAACAGCTTAATCACTCTCCATCTCCTATAGACAATACAGCCCTTAACCACAGCTTAATCACTCTCCATCCCCTATAGACAATACAGCCCATAACAACAGCTTAATCACTCTCCATCCCCTATAGACAATACAGCCCATAACAACAGCTTAATCACTCTCCATCCCCTATAGACAATACAGCCCTTAACAACAGCTTAATCACGCTCCATCCCCTATAGACAATACAGCCCATAACAACAGCTTCATCACTCTCCATCCCCTATAGACAATACAGCCCATAACCACAGTGTAATGACTCTCCATACTCTATAGACAATACAGCCCATAACCACAGCTTCATCACTCTCCATCCACTATAGACAATACAGCCCATAACAAGAGATTCATCACTCTCCATCCCCTATAGACAATACAGCCCTTAACAACAGCTTAATCACTCTCCATCCCCTATAGACAATACAGCCCATAACAAGAGATTCATCACTCTCCATCCCCTATAGACAATACAGCCCATAACAACAGCTTAATCACTCTCCATCCCCTATAGACAATACAGCCCTTAACAACAGCTTAATCACTCTCCATCCCCTATAGACAATACAGCCCAAAACCACAGCTTCATCACTCTCCATCCCCTATAGACAATACAGCCCATAACCACAGTGTAACGACTCTCCATCCCCTATAGACAATACAGCCCATAACAACAGCTTAATCACTCTCCATCCCCTATAGACAATACAGCCCTTAACCACAGTGTAATGACTCTCCATCCCCTATAGACAATACAGCCCATAACCACAGCTTAATCACTCTCCATCCCCTATAGACAATACAGCCCATAACAACAGCTTAATCACTCTCCATCCCCTATAGACAATACAGCCCATAACAACAGCTTAATCACTCTCCATCCCCTATAGACAATACAGCCCATAACAACAGCTTCATCACTCTCCATCCCCTATAGACAATACAGCCCATAACAACAGCTTAATCACTCTCCATCCCCTATAGACAATACAGCCCATAACAACAGCTTAATCACTCTCCATCCCCTATAGACAATACAGCCCATAACCACAGTGTAATGACTCTCCATCCCCTATAGAAAATACAGCCCATAACCACAGCTTCATCACTCTCCATCCCCTATAGACAATACAGCCCAAAACCACAGCTTCATCACTCTCCATCCCCTATAGACAATACAGCCCATAACCACAGTGTAACGACTCTCCATCCCCTATAGACAATACAGCCCATAACAACAGCTTAATCACTCTCCATCCCCTATAGACAATACAGCCCTTAACCACAGTGTAATGACTCTCCATCCCCTATAGACAATACAGCCCATAACCACAGCTTCATCACTCTCCATCCCCTATAGACAATACAGCCCATAACAACAGCTTAATCACTCTCCATCCCCTATAGACAATACAGCCCATAACAACAGCTTAATCACTCTCCATCCCCTATAGACAATACAGCCCTTAACAACAGCTTAATCACTCTCCATCCCCTATAGACAATACAGCCCATAACAACAGCTTAATCACTCTCCATCTCCTATAGACAATACAGCCCTTAACCACAGCTTAATCACTCTCCATCCCCTATAGACAATACAGCCCATAACAACAGCTTAATCACTCTCCATCCCCTAAAGACAATACAGCCCTTAACAACAGCTTCATCACTCTCCATCCCCTATAGACAATACAGCCCATAACCACAGTGTAATGACTCTCCATCCTCTATAGACAATACAGCCCATAACCACAGCTTCATCACTCTCCATCCACTATAGACAATACAGCCCATAACAAGAGATTAATCACTCTCCATCCCCTATAGACAATACAGCCCTTAACAACAGCTTAATCACTCTCCATCCCCAATAGACAATACAGCCCATAACCACAGCTTAATCACTCTCCATCCCCTATAGACAATACAGCCCTTAACCACAGTGTAATGACTCTCCATCCCCTATAGACAATACAGCCCATAACCACAGCTTAATGACTCTCCATCCCCTATAGACAATACAGCCCATAACAACAGCTTAATCACTCTCCATCCCCTATAGACAATACAGCCCTTAACCACAGTGTTATGACTCTCAATCCCCTATAGACAATACAGCCCATAAAAACAGCTTAATCACTCTCCATCCCCTATAGACAATACAGCCCTTAACAACAGCTTAATCACTCTCCATCCCCCATAGACAATACAGCCCATAACAACAGCTTAATCACTCTCCATCTCCTATAGACAATACAGCCCTTAACCACAGCTTAATCACTCTCCATCCCCTATAGACAATACAGCCCATAACAACAGCTTAATCACTCTCCATCCCCTATAGACAATACAGCCCATAACAACAGCTTAATCACTCTCCATCCCCTATAGACAATACAGTCCTTAACAACAGGTTAATCACGCTCCATCCCCTATAGACAATACAGCCCATAACAACAGCTTAATCACTCTCCATCCCCTATAGACAATACAGCCCATAACCACAGTGTAATGACTCTCCATCCCCTATAGACAATACAGCCCATAACCACAGCTTAATCACTCTCCATCCCCTATAGACAATACAGCCCATAACAACAGCTTCATCACTCTCCATCCCCTATAGACAATACAGCCCTTAACAACAGCTTAATCACTCTCCATCCCCTATAGACAATACAGCCCATAACAAGAGATTCATCACTCTCCATCCCCTATAGACAATACAGCCCATAACAACAGCTTAATCACTCTCCATCCCCTATAGACAATACAGCCCTTAACAACAGCTTAATCACTCTCCATCCCCTATAGACAATACAGCCCAAAACCACAGCTTCATCACTCTCCATCCCCTATAGACAATACAGCCCATAACCACAGTGTAACGACTCTCCATCCCCTATAGACAATACAGCGCATAACAACAGCTTAATCACTCTCCATCCCCTATAGACAATACAGCCCTTAACCACAGTGTAATGACTCTCCATCCCCTATAGACAATACAGCCCATAACCACAGCTTCATCACTCTCCATCCCCTATAGACAATACAGCCCATAACAACAGCTTAATCACTCTCCATCCCCTATAGACAATACAGCCCATAACAACAGCTTAATCACTCTCCATCCCCTATAGACAATACAGCCCATAACAACAGCTTAATCAATCTCCATCCCCTATAGACAATACAGCCCATAACCACAGCTTAATCACTCTCCATCCCCTATAGACAATACAGCCCATAACCACAGTGTAATGACTCTCCATCCCCTATAGACAATACAGCCCATAACCACAGCTTCATCACTCTCCATCCCCTATAGACAATACAGCCCAAAACCACAGCTTAATCACTCTCCATCCCCTATAGACAATACAGCCCATAACCACAGTGTAACGACTCTCCATCCCCTATAGACAATACAGCCCATAACAACAGCTTAATCACTCTCCATCCCCTATAGACAATACAGCCCTTAACCACAGTGTAATGACTCTCCATCCCCTATAGACAATACAGCCCATAACCACAGCTTCATCACTCTCCATCCCCTATAGACAATACAGACCATAACAACAGCTTAATCACTCTCCATCTCCTATAGACAATACAGCCCTTAACCACAGCTTAATCACTCTCCATCCCCTATAGACAATACAGCCCATAACAACAGCTTAATCACTCTCCATCCCCTAAAGGCAATACAGCCCTAAACAACAGCTTAATCACGCTCCATCCCCTATAGACAATACAGCCCATAGCCACAGCTTCATCACTCTCCATCCCCTATAGACAATACAGCCCATAACCACAGTGTAATGACTCTCCATCCTCTATAGACAATACAGCCCATAACCACAGCTTCATCACTCTCCATCCACTATAGACAATACAGCCCATAACAAGAGATTCATCACTCTCCATCCCCTATAGACAATACAGCCCTTAACAACAGCTTAATCACTCTCCATCCCCTATAGACAATACAGCCCATAACCACAGCTTCATCACTCTCCATCCCCTATAGACAACACAGCCCTTAACCACAGTGTAATGACTCTCCATCCCCTATAGACAATACAGCCCATAACCACAGCTTAATGACTCTCCATCCCCTATAGACAATACAGCCCATAACAACAGCTTCATCACTCTCCATCCCCTATAGACAATACAGCCCTTAACCACAGTGTAATGACTCTCAATCCCCTATAGACAATACAGCCCATAACAACAGCTTAATCACTCTCCATCCCCTATAGACAATACAGCCCTTAACAACAGCTTAATCACTCTCCATCCCCCATAGACAATACAGCCCATAACAACAGCTTAATCACTCTCCATCTCCTATAGACAATACAGCCCTTAACCACAGCTTAATCACTCTCCATCCCCTATAGACAATACAGCCCATAACAACAGCTTAATCACTCTCCATCCCCTATAGACAATACAGCCCATAACAACAGCTTAATCACTCTCCATCCCCTATAGACAATACAGCCCTTAACAACAGGTTAATCACGCTCCATCCCCTATAGACAATACAGCCCATAACAACAGCTTCATCACTCTCCATCCCCTATAGACAATACAGCCCATAACCACAGTGTAATGACTCTCCATCCTCTATAGACAATACAGCCCATAACCACAGCTTCATCACTCTCCATCCACTATAGACAATACAGCCCATAACAAGAGATTCATCACTCTCCATCCCCTATAGACAATACAGCCCTTAACAACAGCTTAATCACTCTCCATCCCCTATAGACAATACAGCCCATAACAAGAGATTCATCACTCTCCATCCCCTATAGACAATACAGCCCATAACAACAGCTTAATCACTCTCCATCCCCTATAGACAATACAGCCCTTAACAACAGCTTAATCACTCTCCATCCCCTATAGACAATACAGCCCAAAACCACAGCTTCATCACTCTCCATCCCCTATAGACAATACAGCCCATAACCACAGTGTAACGACTCTCCATCCCCTATAGACAATACAGCCCATAACAACAGCTTAATCACTCTCCATCCCCTATAGACAATACAGCCCTTAACCACAGTGTAATGACTCTCCATCCCCTATAGACAATACAGCCCATAACCACAGCTTCATCACTCTCCATCCCCTATAGACAATACAGCCCATAACAACAGCTTAATCACTCTCCATCCCCTATAGACAATACAGCCCATAACAACAGCTTAATCACTCTCCATCCCCTATAGACAATACAGCCCATAACCACAGCTTCATCAATCTCCATCCCCTATAGACAATACAGCCCTTAACCACAGCTTAATCACTCTCCATCCCCTATAGACAATACAGCCCATAACCACAGTGTAATGACTCTCCATCCCCTATAGAAAATACAGCCCATAACCACAGCTTCATCACTCTCCATCCCCTATAGACAATACAGCCCAAAACCACAGCTTCATCACTCTCCATCCCCTATAGACAATACAGCCCATAACCACAGTGTAACGACTCTCCATCCCCTATAGACAATACAGCCCATAACAACAGCTTAATCACTCTCCATCCCCTATAGACAATACAGCCCTTAACCACAGTGTAATGACTCTCCATCCCCTATAGACAATACAGCCCATAACCACAGCTTCATCACTCTCCATCCCCTATAGACAATACAGCCCATAACCACAGCTTAATCACTCTCCATCCCCTATAGACAATACAGCACATAACCACAGCTTCATCACTCTCCATCCCCTATAGACAATACAGCCCTTAACCACAGTGTAATGACTCTCCATCCCCTATAGACAATACAGCCCATAACCACAGCTTAATGACTCTCCATCCCCTATAGACATTACAGCCCATAACAACAGCTTCATCACTCTCCATCCCCTATAGACAATACAGCCCTTAACCACAGTGTAGTGACTCTCCATCCCCTATAGACAATACAGCCCATAAAAACAGCTTAATCACTCTCCATCCCCTATAGACAATACAGCCCTTAACCACAGTGTAATGACTCTCCATCCCCTATAGATAATATAGCCCTTAACAACAGCTTAATCACTCTCCATCCCCTATAGACAATACAGCCGAAAACCACAGCTTCATCACTCTCCATCCCCTATAGACAATACAGCCCATAACAACAGCTTAATCACTCTCCATCCCCTATAGACAATACAGCCCTTAACCACAGTGTAATGACTCTCCATCCCCTATAGACAATACAGCCCATAACCACAGCTTAATCACTCTCCATCCCCTATAGACAATACAGCCCATAACCACAGCTTAATCACTCTCCATCCCCTATAGACAATACAGCACATAACCACAGCTTCATCACTCTCCATCCCCTATAGACAATACAGCCCTTAACCACAGTGTAATGACTCTCCATCCCCTATAGACAATACAGCCCATAACCACAGCTTAATGACTCTCCATCCCCTATAGACATTACAGCCCATAACAACAGCTTCATCACTCTCCATCCCCTATAGACAATACAGCCCTTAACCACAGTGTAATGACTCTCCATCCCCTATAGACAATACAGCCCATAACAACAGCTTAATCACTCTCCATCCCCTATAGACAATACAGCCCTTAACCACAGTGTAATGACTCTCCATCCCCTATAGACAATACAGCCCTTAACAACAGCTTAATCACTCTCCATCCCCTATAGACAATACAGCCCAAAACCACAGCTTCATCACTCTCCATCCCCTATAGACAATACAGCCCATAACCACAGTGTAACGACTCTCCATCCCCTATAGACAATACAGCCCATAACAACAGCTTAATCACTCTCCATCCCCTATAGACAATACAGCCCTTAACCACAGTGTAATGACTCTCCATCCCCTATAGACAATACAGCCCATAACCACAGCTTAATCACTCTCCATCCCCTATAGACAATACAGCCCTTAACAACAGCTTCATCACTCTCCATCCCCTATAGACAATACAGCCCTTAACAACAGCTTAATGACTCTCCATCCCCTATAGAGAATACAGCCCAAAACCACAGCTTCATCACTCTACATCCCCTATAGACAATACAGCCCATAACCACAGTGTAACGACTCTCCATCCCCTATAGACAATACAGCCCATAACAACAGCGTAATCACTCTCCATCCCCTATAGACAATACAGCCCTTAACCACAGTGTAATGACTCTCCATCCCCTATAGACAATACAGCCCATAACCACAGCTTCATCACTCTCCATCCCCTATAGACAATACAGCCCATAACCACAGCTTCATCACTCTCCATCCCCTATAGACAATACAGCCCATAACAACAGCTTAATCACTCTCCATCTCCTATAGACAATCCAGCCCTTAACCACAGCTTAATCACTCTCCATCCCCTATAGACAATACAGCCCATAACAACAGCTTAATCACTCTCCATCCCCTATAGACAATACAGCCCATAACAACAGCTTAATCACTCTCCATCCCCTATAGACAATACAGCCCTTAACAACAGCTTAATCACGCTCCATCCCCTATAGACAATACAGCCCATAACCACAGCTTCATCACTCTCCATCCCCTATAGACAATACAGCCCATAACTACAGTGTAATGACTCTCCATCCCCTATAGACAATACAGCCCATAACAACAGCTTAATCACTCTCCATCCCCTATAGAAAATACAGCCCATAACAACAGCTTAATCACTCTCCATCCCCTATAGACAATACAGCCCATAACAACAGCTTAATCACTCTCCATCCCCTATAGACAATACAGCCCTTAACCACAGCTTCATCACTCTCCATCCCCTATAGACAATACAGCCCATAACAACAGCTTAAACACTCTCCATCCCCTATAGACAATACAGCCCTTAACCACAGCTTCATCACTCTCCATCCCCTATAGACAATACAGCCCTTAACAACAGCTTAATCACTCTCCATCCCCTATAGACAATACAGCCCTTAACCACAGCTTAATCACTCTCCATCCCCTATAGACAATACAGCCCATAACCACAGTGTAATGACTCTCCATCCCCTATAGACAATACAGCCCATAACCATAGCTTCATCACTCTCCATCCCCTATAGACAATACAGCCCATAACCACAGCTTCATCACTCTCCATCCCCTATAGACAATACAGCCCTTAACCACAGTGTAATGACTCTCCATCCCCTATAGACAATACAGCCCATAACAACAGCTTCATCACTCTCCATCCCCTATAGACAATACAGCCCTTAACCACAGTGTAATGACTCTCCATCCCCTATAGACAATACAGCCCATAAAAACAGCTTAATCACTCTCCATCCCCTATAGACAATACAGCCCTTAACAACAGCTTAATCACTCTCCATCCCCTATAGACAATACAGCCCATAACAACAGCTTAATCACTCTCCATCTCCTATAGACAATACAGCCCTTAACCACAGCTTAATCACTCTCCATCCCCTATAGACAATACAGCCCATAACAACAGCTTAATCACTCTCCATCCCCTATAGACAATACAGCCCTTAACAACAGCTTAATCACTCTCCATCCCCTATAGACAATACAGCCCTTAACAACAGCTTCATCACTCTCCATCCCCTATAGACATTACAGCCCATAACCACAGCTTCATCACTCTCCATCCCCTATAGACAATACAGCCCATAATCACAGTGTAATGACTCTCCATCCCCTATAGACAATACAGCCCATAACAACAGCTTCATCACTCTCCATCCCCTATAGACAATACAGCCCATAACAACAGCTTAATCACTCTCCATCCCCTATAGACAATACAGCCCAAAACCACAGCTTCATCACTCTCCATCCCCTATAGACAATACAGCCCATAACCACAGTGTAACGACTCTCCATCCCCTATAGACAATACAGCCCATAACAACAGCTTAATCACTCTCCATCCCCTATAGACAATACAGCCCTTAACCACAGTGTAATGACTCTCCATCCCCTATAGACAATACAGCCCATAACCACAGCTTAATGACTCTCCATCCCCTATAGACATTACAGCCCATAACAACAGCTTCATCACTCTCCATCCCCTATAGACAATACAGCCCTTAACCACAGTGTAGTGACTCTCCATCCCCTATAGACAATACAGCCCATAAAAACAGCTTAATCACTCTCCATCCCCTATAGACAATACAGCCCTTAACCACAGTGTAATGACTCTCCATCCCCTATAGATAATATAGCCCTTAACAACAGCTTAATCACTCTCCATCCCCTATAGACAATACAGCCGAAAACCACAGCTTCATCACTCTCCATCCCCTATAGACAATACAGCCCATAACCACAGTGTAACGACTCTCCATCCCCTATAGACAATACAGCCCATAACAACAGCTTAATCACTCTCCTTCCCCTATAGACAATACAGCCCTTAACCACAGTGTAATGACTCTCCATCCCCTATAGACAATACAGCCCATAACCACAGCTTAATCACTCTCCATCCCCTATAGACAATACAGCCCTTAACAACAGCTTCATCACTCTCCATCCCCTATAGACAATACAGCCCTTAACAACAGCTTAATGACTCTCCATCCCCTATAGACAATACAGCCCATAACCACAGCTTCATCACTCTACATCCCCTATAGACAATACAGCCCATAACCACAGTGTAACGACTCTCCATCCCCTATAGACAATACAGCCCA
Source organism: Salmo salar (assembly GCF_905237065.1). Lineage (NCBI taxonomy): Eukaryota > Metazoa > Chordata > Actinopteri > Salmoniformes > Salmonidae > Salmo > Salmo salar. The sequence continues at coordinate 42,933,630 of NC_059452.1, forward strand.
TAACAACAGCGTAATCACTCTCCATCCCCTATAGACAATACAGCCCTTAACCACAGTGTAATGACTCTCCATCCCCTATAGACAATACAGCCCATAACCACAGCTTCATCACTCTCCATCCCCTATAGACAATACAGCCCATAACCACAGCTTCATCACTCTCCATCCCCTATAGACAATACAGCCCATAACAACAGCTTAATCACTCTCCATCTCCTATAGACAATACAGCCCTTAACCACAGCTTAATCACTCTCCATCCCCTATAGACAATACAGCCCATAACAACAGCTTAATCACTCTCCATCCCCTATAGACAATACAGCCCATAACAACAGCTTAATCACTCTCCATCCCCTATAGACAATACAGCCCATAACAAGAGATTCATCACTCTCCATCCCCTATAGACAATACAGCCCTTAACAACAGCTTAATCACGCTCCATCCCCTATAGACAATACAGCCCATAACCACAGCTTCATCACTCTCCATCCCCTATAGACAATACAGCCCATAACTACAGTGTAATGACTCTCCATCCCCTATAGACAATACAGCCCATAACAACAGCTTAATCACTCTCCATCCCCTATAGACAATACAGCCCATAACAACAGCTTAATCACTCTCCATCCCCTATAGACAATACAGCCCTTAACAACAGCTTAATCACTCTCCATCTCCTATAGACAATACAGCCCTTAACCACAGCTTCATCACTCTCCATCCCCTATAGACAATACAGCCCATAACAACAGCTTAAACACTCTCCATCCCCTATAGACAATACAGCCCTTAACCACAGCTTCATCACTCTCCATCCCCTATAGACAATACAGCCCTTAACAACAGCTTCATCACTCTCCATCCCCTATAGACAATACAGCCCTTAACCACAGCTTAATCACTCTCCATCCCCTATAGACAATACAGCCCATAACCACAGTGTAATGACTCTCCATCCCCTATAGACAATACAGCCCATAACCATAGCTTCATCACTCTCCATCCCCTATAGACAATACAGCCCATAACCACACCTTCATCACTCTCCATCCCCTATAGACAATACAGCCCTTAACCACAGTGTAATGACTCTCCATCCCCTATAGACAATACAGCCCATAACAACAGCTTCATCACTCTCCATCCCCTATAGACAATACAGCCCTTACCCACAGTGTAATGACTCTCCATCCCCTATAGACAATACAGCCCATAACAACAGCTTAATCACTCTCCATCCCCTATAGACAATACAGCCCTTAACAACAGCTTAATCACTCTCCATCCCCTATAGACAATACAGCCCATAACAACAGCTTAATCACTCTCCATCTCCTATAGACAATACATCCCTTAACCACAGCTCAATCACTCTCCATCCCCTATAGACAATACAGCCCATAACAACAGCTTAATCACTCTCCATCCCCTATAGACAATACAGCCCTTAACAACAGCTTAATCACTCTCCATCCCCTATAGACAATACAGCCCTTAACAACAGCTTCATCACTCTCCATCCCCTATAGACATTACAGCCCATAACCACAGCTTCATCACTCTCCATCCCCTATAGACAATACAGCCCATAATCACAGTGTAATGACTCTCCATCCCCTATAGACAATACAGCCCATAACAACAGCTTCATCACTCTCCATCCCCTATAGACAATACAGCCCATAACAACAGCTTAATCACTCTCCATCCCCTATAGACAATACAGCCCAAAACCACAGCTTCATCACTCTCCATCCCCTATAGACAATACAGCCCATAACCACAGTGTAATGACTCTCCATCCCCTATAGACAATACAGCCCTTAACAACAGCTTTATCACTCTCCATCCCCTATAGACAATACAGCCCTTAACAACAGCTTAATCACTCTCCATCTCATATAGACAATACAGCCCTTAACCACAGCTTCATCACTCTCCATCCCCTATAGACAATACAGCCCATAACCACAGCTTAATCACTCTCCATCCCCTATAGACAATACAGCCCTTAACCACAGCTTCATCACTCTCCATCCCCTATAGACAATACAGCCCATAACAACAGCTTAATCACTCTCCATCCCCTATAGACAATACAGCCCTTAACCACAGCTTCATCACTCTCCATCCCCTATAGACAATACAGCCCTTAACAACAGCTTCATCACTCTCCATCCCCTATAGACAAGACAGCCCTTAACCACAGCTTAATCACTCTCCATCCCCTATAGACAATACAGCCCATAACCACAGTGTAATGACTCTCCATCCCCTATAGACAATACAGCCCATAACCATAGCTTCATCACTCTCCATCCCCTATAGACAATACAGCCCATAACCACAGTGTAACGACTCTCCATCCCCTATGACAATACAGCCCATAACCACAGTGTAATGACTCTCCATCCCCTATAGACAATACAGCCCATAACCACAGCTTCATCACTCTCCATCCCCTATAGACAATACAGCCCATAACCACAGCTTAATCACTATCCATCCCCTATAGACAATACAGCCCATAACCACACCTTCATCACTCTCCATCCCCTATAGACAATACAGCCCTTAACCACAGTGTAATGACTCTCCATCCCCTATAGACAATACAGCCCATAACCACAGCGTAATGACTCTCCATCCCCTATAGACAATACAGCCCATAACAACAGCTTCATCACTCTCCATCCCCTATAGACAATACAGCCCTTAACCACAGTGTAATGACTCTCCATCCCCTATAGACAATACAGCCCATAACAACAGCTTAATCACTCTCCATCCCCTATAGACAATACAGCCCTTGACCACAGCTTCATCACTCTCCATCCCCTATAGACAATACAGCCCTTAACAACAGCTTAATCACTCTCCATCCCCTATAGACAATACAGCCCTTAACCACAGCTTAATCACTCTCCATCCCCTATAGACAATACAGCCCATAACCACAGTGTAATGACTCTCCATCCCCTATAGACAATACAGCCCATAACCACAGCTTCATCACTCTCCATCCCCTATAGACAATACAGCCCATAACCACAGTGTAATGACTCTCCATCCCCTATAGACAATACAGCCCATAACAACAGCTTCATCACTCTCCATCCCCTATAGACAATACAGCCCATAACAACAGCTTAATCACTCTCCATCCCCTATAGACAATACAGCCCTTAACAACAGCTTAATCACTCTCCATCCCCTATAGACAATACAGCCCTTAACAACAGCTTCATCACTCTCCATCCCCTATAGACATTACAGCCCATAACCACAGCTTCATCACTCTCCATCCCCTATAGACAATACAGCCCATAATCACAGTGTAATGACTCTCCATCCCCTATAGACAATACAGCCCATAACAACAGCTTCATCACTCTCCATCCCCTATAGACAATACAGCCCATAACAACAGCTTAATCACTCTCCATCCCCTATAGACAATACAGCCCAAAACCACAGCTTCATCACTCTCCATCCCCTATAGACAATACAGCCCATAATCACAGTGTAATGACTCTCCATCCCCTATAGACAATACAGCCCTTAACAACAGCTCCATCACTCTCCATCCCCTATAGACAATACAGCCCTTAACAACATCTTAATCACTCTCCATCTCCTATAGACAATACAGCCCTTAACCACAGCTTAATCACTCTCCATCCCCTATAGACAATACAGCCCATAACCACAGCTTAATCACTCTCCATCCCCTATAGACAATACAGCCCTTAACAACAGCTTCATCACTCTCCATCCCCTATAGACAATACAGCCCTTAACAACAGCTTAATCACTCTCCATCTCCTATAGACAATACAGCCCTTAACCACAGCTTCATCACTCTCCATCCCCTATAGACAATACAGCCCATAACAACAGCTTAATCACTCTCCATCCCCTATAGACAATACAGCCCTTAACCACAGCTTCATCACTCTCCATCCCCTATAGACAATACAGCCCTTAACAACAGCTTCATCACTCTCCATCCCCTATAGACAAGACAGCCCTTAACCACAGCTTAATCACTCTCCATCCCCTATAGACAATACAGCCCATAACCACAGTGTAACGACTCTCCATCCCCTATAGACAATACAGCCCATAACCACAGTGTAATGACTCTCAATCCCCTATAGACAATACAGCCCATAACCACAGCTTCATCACTCTCCATCCCCTATAGACAATACAGCCCATAACCACAGCTTAATCACTCTCCATCCCCTATAGACAATACAGCCCATAACCACACCTTCATCACTCTCCATCCCCTATAGACAATACAGCCCTTAACCACAGTGTAATGACTCTCCATCCCCTATAGACAATACAGCCCATAACCACAGCGTAATGACTCTCCATCCCCTATAGACAATACAGCCCATAACAACAGCTTCATCACTCTCCATCCCCTATAGACAATACAGCCCTTAACCACAGTGTAATGACTCTCCATCCCCTATAGACAATACAGCCCATAACAACAGCTTAATCACTCTCCATCCCCTATAGACAATACAGCCCTTAACCACAGCTTCATCACTCTCCATCCCCTATAGACAATACAGCCCTTAACAACAGCTTCATCACTCTCCATCCCCTATAGACAATACAGCCCTTAACCACAGCTTAATCACTCTCCATCCCCTATAGACAATACAGCCCATAACCACAGTGTAATGACTCTCCATCCCCTATAGACAATACAGCCCATAACCACAGCTTCATCACTCTCCATCCCCTATAGACAATACAGCCCATAACCACAGTGTAATGACTCTCCATCCCCTATAGACAATACAGCCCATAACAACAGCTTCATCACTCTCCATCCCCTAAAGACAGTACAGCCCATAACCACAGCTTCATCACTCTCCATCCCCTATAGACAATACAGCCACTAACAACAGCTTCATCACTCTCCATCCCCTGTAGACAATACAGCCCATAACCACAGTGTAATGACTCTCCATCCCCTATAGACAATACAGCCCTTAAGCACAGTGTAAAGACTCTCCATCCCCTATAGACAATAGAGCCCTTAACCACAGTGTAATGACTCTCCATCCCCTATAGACAATATAGCCCATAACAAGAGATTCATCACTCTCCATCCCCTATAGACAATACAGCCCTTAACAACAGCTTAATCACTCTCCACAGCTTCATCACTCTCCATCCCCTATAGACAATACAGCCCTTAAGCACAGTGTAATGACTCTCCATCCCCTATAGACAATACAGCCCATAACCACAGCTTCATCACTCTCCATCCACTATAGACAATACAGCCCATAACAAGAGAATTCATCACTCTCCATCCCCTATACACAATACAGCCCTTAACAACAGCTTAATCACTCTCCATCCCCTATAGACAATACAGCCCATAACAAGAGATTCATCACTCTCCATCCCCTATAGACAATACAGCCCATAACAACAGCTTAATCACTCTCCATCCCCTATAGACAATACAGCCCTTAACAACAGCTTAATCACTCTCCATCCCCTATAGACAATACAGCCGAAAACCACACCTTCATCACTCTCCATCCCCTATAGACAATACAGCCCATAACCACAGTGTAACGACTCTCCATCCCCTATAGACAATACAGCCCATAACAACAGCTTAATCACTCTCCATCCCCTATAGACAATACAGCCCATAACCACAGTGTAATGACTCTCCATCCCCTATAGACAATACAGCCCATAACCACAGCTTCATCACTCTCCATCCCCTATAGACAATACAGCCCATAACAACAGCTTAATCACTCTCCATCCCCTATAGACAATACAGCCCATAACCACAGCTTCATCACTCTTCATCCCCTATAGACAATACAGCCCTTAACCACAGTGTAATGACTCTCCATCCCCTATAGACAATACAGCCCATAACCACAGCGTAATGACTCTCCATCCCCTATAGACAATACAGCCCATAACCACAGCTTCATCACTCTCCAACCCCTATAGACAATACAGCCCATAACCACAGCTTCATCACTCTCCATCCCCTATAGACAATACAGCCCATAACAACAGCTTCATCACTCTCCATCCCCTATAGACAATACAGCCCATAACCACACCTTCATCACTCTCCATCCCCTATAGACAATACAGCCCTTAACCACAGTGTAATGACTCTCCATCCCCTATAGACAATACAGCCCATAACCACAGCGTAATGACTCTCCATCCCCTATAGACAATACAGCCCATAACAACAGCTTCATCACTCTCCATCCCCTATAGACAATACAGCCCTTAACCACAGTGTAATGACTCTCCATCCCCTATAGACAATACAGCCCTTAACCACAGCTTAATCACTCTCCATCCCCTATAGACAATACAGCCCATAACAACAGCTTAATCACTCTGCATCCCCTATAGACAATACAGCCCTTAACCACAGCTTCATCACTCTCCATCCCCTATAGACAAAGCCCTAACCACAGCAATCACTCTCCATCCCCTATAGACAATACAGCCCATAACAACAGCTTAATCACTCTGCATCCCCTATAGACAATACAGCCCTTAACCACAGCTTCATCACTCTCCATCCCCTATAGACAATACAGCCCTTAACAACAGCTTCATCACTCTCCATCCCCTATAGACAATACAGCCCTTAACCACAGCTTAATCAATCTCCATCCCCTATAGACAATACAGCCCATAACAACAGCTTAATCACTCTGCATCCCCTATAGACAATACAGCCCTTAACCACAGCTTCATCACTCTCCATCCCCTATAGACAATACAGCCCTTAACAACAGCTTCATCACTCTCCATCCCCTATAGACAATACAGCCCTTAACCACAGCTTAATCACTCTCCATCCCCTATAGACAATACAGCCCATAACCACAGTGTAATGACTCTCCATCCCCTATAGACAATACAGCCCATAACCACAGCTTCATCACTCTCCATCCCCTATAGACAATACAGCCCATAACCACAGTGTAATGACTCTCCATCCCCTATAGACAATACAGCCCATAACAACAGCTTCATCACTCTCCATCCCCTAAAGACAGTACAGCCCATAACCACAGCTTCATCACTCTCCATCCCCTATAGACAATACAGCCACCAACAACAGCTTCATCACTCTCCATCCCCTGTAGACAATACAGCCCATAACCACAGTGTAATGACTCTCCATCCCCTATAGACAATACAGCCCTTAAGCACAGTGTAATGACTCTCCATCCCCTATAGACAATAGAGCCCTTAACCACAGTGTAATGACTCTCCATCCCCTATAGACAATATAGCCCATAACAAGAGATTCATCACTCTCCATCCCCTATAGACAATACAGCCCTTAACAACAGCTTAATCACTCTCCACAGCTTCATCACTCTCCATCCCCTATAGACAATACAGCCCATAACTACAGTGTAATGACTCTCCATCCCCTATAGACAATACAGCCCATAACAACAGCTTAATCACTCTCCATCCCCTATAGACAATACAGCCCATAACAACAGCTTAATCACTCTCCATCCCCTATAGACAATACAGCCCTTAACAACAGCTTAATCACGCTCCATCCCCTATAGACAATACAGCCCATAACCACAGCTTCATCACTCTCCATCCCCTATAGACAATACAGCCCTTAACCATAGTGTAATGACTCTCCATCCTCTATAGACAATACAGCCCATAACCACAGCTTCATCACTCTCCATCCACTATAGACAATACAGCCCATAAAAAGAGATTCATCACTCTCCATCCCCTATAGACAATACAGCCCTTAACAACAGCTTAATCACTCTCCATCCCCTATAGACAATACAGCCCATAACAAGAGATTCATCACTCTCCATCCCCTATAGACAATACAGCCCATAACAACAGCTTAATCACTCTCCATCCCCTATAGACAATACAGCCCTTAACAACAGCTTAATCACTCTCCATCCCCTATAGACAATACAGCCCAAAACCACAGCTTCATCACTCTCCATCCCCTATAGACAATACAGCCCATAACCACAGTGTAACGACTCTCCATCCCCTATAGACAATACAGCCCATAACAACAGCTTAATCACTCTCCATCCCCTATAGACAATACAGCCCTTAACCACAGTGTAATGACTCTCCATCCCCTATAGACAATACAGCCCATAACCACAGCTTAATCACTCTCCATCCCCTATAGACAATACAGCCCATAACAACAGCTTAATCACTCTCCATCCCCTATAGACAATACAGCCCATAACCACAGCTTCATCACTCTCCATCCCCTATAGACAATACAGCCCTTAACCACAGTGTAATGACTCTCCATCCCCTATAGACAATACAGCCCATAACCACAGCGTAATGTCTCTCCATCCCTTATAGACAATACAGCCCATAACCACAGCTTCATCACTCTCCATCCCCTATAGACAATACAGCCCATAACCACAGCTTCATCACTCTCCATCCCCTATAGACAATACAGCCCATAACAACAGCTTCATCACTCTCCATCCCCTATAGACAATACAGCCCTTAACCACAGCTTCATCACTCTCCATCCCCTATAGACAATACAGCCCATAACCACAGCGTAATGACTCTCCATCTCCTATAGACAATACAGCCCATAACCACAGCTTCATCACTCTCCATCCCCTATAGACAATACAGCCCATAACAACAGCTTCATCACTCTCCATCTCCTATAGACAATACAGCCCATAACCACAGCTTCATCACTCTCCATCCCCTATAGACAATACAGCCATTAATCACAGTGTAACGACTCTCCATCCCCTATAGACAATACAGCCCATAACAACAGCTTAATCACTCTCCATCCCCTATAGACAATACAGCCCTTAACCACAGTGTAATGACTCTCCATCCCCTATAGACAATACAGCCCATAACCACAGCTTCATCACTCTCCATCCCCTATAGACAATACAGCCCATAACAACAGCTTAATCACTCTCCATCCCCTATAGACAATACAGCCCATAACCACAGCTTCATCACTCTCCATCCCCTATAGACAATACAGCCCTTAACCACAGTGTAATGACTCTCCATCCCCTATAGACAATACAGCCCATAACCACAGCGTAATGTCTCTCCATCCCTTATAGACAATACAGCCCATAACCACAGCTTCATCACTCTCCATCCCCTATAGACAATACAGCCCATAACCACAGCTTCATCACTCTCCATCCCCTATAGACAATACAGCCCATAACAACAGCTTCATCACTCTCCATCCCCTATAGACAATACAGCCCTTAACCACAGCTTCATCACTCTCCATCCCCTATAGACAATACAGCCCATAACAACAGCGTAATGACTCTCCATCTCCTATAGACAATACAGCCCATAACCACAGCTTCATCACTCTCCATCCCCTATAGACAATACAGCCATTAATCACAGTGTAACGACTCTCCATCCCCTATAGACAATACAGCCCATAACCACATAACCATGTCTCAGCACAATGGGTCATTTTCCTTTGGACTTTCACAGACATTTAATCCCAGCCTTTGGTGTCCATAAACTCTGAATTCTGAATGTGGAGACATCCTGTGCAACTCAACTTCCTATTATATCACTACACAGGAAGACAATGGAGGAAAGGAGGAAGTGAGTCAAAGGGCATCTCATGTTAATGAGCTTTACATTGCATTATTGATTAGTTATTCCCACACTAATCTACTTGAACTAGCCTCATGGCAGGAACTCAATATTCCAGACACTAATCTACTTGAACTAGCCTCATGGCAGGAACTCAATATTCCAGACACTAATCTACTTGAACTAGCCTCATGGCAGGAACTCAATATTCCAGACACTAATCTACTGGAACTGGCCTCAGGGCAGGAACTCAATATTCCAGACACTAATCTACTGGAACTGGTCTCACGGCAGGAACTCAATATTCCAGACACTAATCTACTGGAACTGGCCTCAGGGCAGGAACTCAATATTCCAGATACTAGTCTACTGGAACTGGCCTCAGGGCAGGAACTCAATATTCCAGACACTAATCTACTGGAACTGGTCTCAGGGCAGGAACTCAATATTCCAGACACTAATCTACTGGAACTGGCCTCAGGGCAGGAACTCAATATTCCAGACACTAATCTACTGGAACTGGCCTCAGGGCAGGAACTCAATATTGTAGTGTACTGAATGGCTCCTACTCTCAGGAATAGAGGACAGGTAGATATAGACCTCATGGGAAAAACACTTTCTGAAAGGAATGCAACATCTCACTGTGTGTGTGTGTATGCTTGTGTATGTTTTTCGATATGTACAGTACCAGTCAAAAGTTTAGACACACCTACTCATACAAGGCATTCAATGGTTTTTCTTTATTTTTACTATTTTCTACATTGTAGAATAATAGTGAAGACATCAAAACTATGAAATAACACATATGGAATCATGTAGTAACCAAAAAAGTTTTAAACAAATCAAAAGATATTTGATATATTAGATTTGTCAAAGTAGCCACCCTTTGCCTTGATGACAGCTTTGCATGTTCTTGGCATTCTCTCAACCAGCTTCACCTGGAATTCTTTTCTAACAGTCTTGAAGGAGTTCCCACATATGCTGATAACATGTTGGCTGCTTTTCTTTCACTCTGCCATCAATCTCATCCAAAACCATCTCAATCGGGTTGAGATCGGGTGATTGTGGAGGCCAGGTCATCTAATGCCATAATGAATACTCAGGGAGAAAAAGTTGTAGATTCACACTTCGAGCGCGGAAGATGTTTTTTAAGACTTCCTAGAAGGCAGGAATCGTGGTCACAGGCAGGTAATGGTCAAACACAGGTAGACAGTCAAAAACAAACAATACCTCACAACCATACTAACAGAAAGAACTGAACTAAATAGGGAGCTGATGAGACCAGGTGAGAAATGAACACAGGTGAAATCAATGAACAAAAGGAAAGACAGGGCTACGTTCAAGAACACACAAAAAAAGAACACAAGGTTGACTAAGAAAAGAAAAGCAGAACCTTACAGATGCAGCACTCCATCACTCTCCTTCTTGGTCAAATAGCCCTTATACTGCCTGGAGATGTGTTGGGTCATTGTCCTGTTGAAAAACAAATGATAGTCCCACTAAGCGCAAACCAGATAGGAATGGCGTATCGCTGCAGAATGCTGTGATAGCCTAGCTGGTTAAGTGTGCCTTGAATTCTAAATAAATTACTGACAGTATCACCAGGAAAGCACCCCCACAACATCACACCTCCTCCTCCATGCTTCACGGTGGAAACCACACGTGCGGAGATCATCCGTTCACCTACTCCGTGTCTCACAAAGACACGGTGGTTGGAACCAAAAAGCTCATGTTTTTTGGCCCAAGCAAGTCTCTTCTTCTTATTGGTGTCCTTTAGTAGAGGTTTCTTTGCAGCAATTCAACCATGAAAGCCTGATTCATGCAGTCTCCTCTGAAAAGTTGATGTTGAGATGTGTCTGTTACTTGAACTACATGAAGCATTTATTTGGGCTGCAATCTGAGGTGTAGTTAACTCTACTGAACTTATCCTCTGTAGCAAAGGTAACTCTGGGTCTTCCTTTCCTGTGGCTGTCCTCATGAGAGCCAGTTTCATCATAGCGCTTGATGGTTTTTGTGACTGTTCTTGAAGAAACTTTCAAAGTTCTTGACATATTCGGGATTGACTAAACTTCATGTCTTAAAGTAATGTTGGACTGTCTTTTCTCTTTGCTTATTTGAGCTGTTCTTGCCTTAATAAGGACTTGGTCTTTTACCGAATAGGGCTATCTTCTGTATACCACCCCTACCTTGTTACAACACAACTGACTGGCTCAAACGCAATAAGAAGGAAAGAAATTCTACAAATTAACTTTTAACAAGGCACACCTGTTAATTGAAATGCGTTCCAGGTGACTACCTCATGAAGCTGGTTGAGAGAATGCCAAACGTGTGCAAAGCTGTCATGAATGCAAAGGGTGGCTACTTTGAAGAATCTCAAAAATGAAATATATTTTGATTTCTTTAACACTTTTTTGCTTACTACATGATTTCATAGTTTTGATGTCCACTATTATTCTACAATATAGAAAATAGTAAAAATAAAGAAAAACCTTTGAATGAGTAGGTGTGTCTAAATCTTTGATTGGTGTTGTGTGTGTGTGTGTGTGTGTCTATAATCCATCTCATCTTTTAATGTGTGAGTTGTCATCTTGACTTTGCAGTGTTAGCTCTCTAGCACGCAGTCCCCCAGATGGGGCAGGCAGATGGGAGATGGCTTCAAGACTCTTAGCGGAGATTCACTCTGAGCCGAGAGAGAGTGAGAGAAAAAGATAGAGAGAGAGAGAGAGAAAAAGGGAGAGAGAGTGAGAGAAAAAGAGAGAGAGAAAGAGGAAGAGAGAGATAGGTTTGGTACAGAAAGAGGCTTGTCTTTCAGTGTGAACTGTGATTTGCTTTTCAGTTTTTCAAGTAACTTGCCCTTATCCATGCCGCCATACTAACTAATGTCAAATAATTGATGCTGAGTTGGAGTGAAATCGAGCATGTAAATAGTGGATTTCCAGGATAAAGGCTACAAAACATTCTAAGGGAAGCATTCCAGTCTCCCCCCACTGCTGTAGATAGAATGCCCTATACCAGACATATTAGATCTATCTGCAGCAGTGGGGGGAGACTGGAATGCTTCCCTTAGAATGTCCTATACCAGTATGAAATGCAGACTACGCTGTGTTGTCTGGTGGCAGGCCACCCAGCCCTGTCTCCTCTGTGCTAGAGCTGTTCACTCAGCTGTCACAGTGGAAGACTCTGTGCCTCACTTCACACAGTCCCTCAACTGAGGTAAAGCTGAGAGAGAGAGAGAGAGAGAGAGAGAGAGAGAGAGAGAGAGAGAGAGAGAGAGAGAGAGAGAGAGAGAGAGAGAGAGAGAGAGAGAGAGAGAGAGAGAGAGAGAGAGAGAGAGAGAGAGAGAGAGAGAGAGAGAGAGAGAGAGAGAGAGAGAGAGAGAGAGAGAGAGAGAGAGATGTAGGGAGAAAAAGTTTTTGGAAGCCAGAGAGAGAAAAAAGGGAGAGGGCGAGGGCAGAGATATCGAGAGGGAAGGAGAGAGAGAGCTTTCCTCTGATCTGACCTGTGTACTGCATGGTACTAAAGGTCTTTCTAGGTGTGGATCCCCTGAGGAAGACTCTGTGCCTCTGCTGCTAGAGATAGCTTCAGGCCACGCTGTAGCCTGCGGGAGGGTGGGAGATAAAACTGAGGAAGTGTATGTGTTTATGCAAAGTTTTTTTTTGATGATATTTAAGCAGGAAATTGCAATGCATATCAGAAACTCCCGGAATGGCTGGGTGAGGGAGGACTGGAGAGTACAGGAGGGAGCGCAGGAGGGCTGGGGGGGAAAGGAGAGTACAGGAGGGATGGGGAGGAAAGGGGAGTACAGGAGGAGGTGCAGGAGGGATGGGGAGGACAGGAGAGACAGGGGAGACAGGGAGGACAGGGAGAGTATGGCTCTCTCCTGGTTCCCATCTCTTGGTCTTTTGGAAGCTCATCAGAGGCCAGGAGATAAGGCTGCACACATGCTTTGCGTTCGGTGTGCTCGCTGAGGTTTACACAGAGACAGCTGGCTGGCTGCCTGGCTGGCTGGTTGGCTGGCTGCAGGCAGGAGAACAGCCACTTTAGAGGACCTCAGTGTCCTAGTCGTCCTTCCAGCCTTCAGCTGCTGGTATGCTTCCAATTGGACACTGGTATTATTTCACCATGCTTCAAGCACTCCCTGGTTCATTGACTTCTCAAAGGGGCTATATTAGCAAGACTATTATCACCTCAACAGTTTACAGTAATAGTTTGAGCTGCATTCTGCGTTGAGATCAGCACTGGGTCAAGTGCAAAAAAAAAACTAAAAATCTGGCAGTGTGATTTCATTTGAAATCTTTCTTTAACAATGTGTGTTAGTTATGAGGAGATTACTTAACCTCTTGGGGCTAGGTGGGACGCTAGCGTGCCACCCGTGGTGCACTCCATCAACAGCAGGTGCATTTCAAGAGCGGCAAATTTGAATCCAAATAAATGTCAAAATTCAAATTTTTCAAAAATACAACTATTTTACACCATTTGAAAGATAAACATCTCCTTAATCTAACCACGTTTTACGATTTCAAAAAGGTTTTACGGCGAAAGCATAAATTTAGAGTATGTTAGGACAGTACATTTACAAGAGTTGTGTGTAATGTTTTGTCAAGTCAAAGACAGGGTCACCAAAACCATAAAACCAGCTAAAATGATGCACTAACCTTTTACAATCTCCATCAGATGACACTCCTAGGACATTATGTTAGACAATGCATGCATTTTTAGTTCTATCAAGTTCATATTTATATCCAAAAACAGCGTTTTACTATGGCATTGATGTTGAGGAAATCGTTTCCCTCCAATAACCGGCAGTCAAGTCAGCGTAACAAATTAAATAATTAAAATTAGAAAACATTGGTAAAATATTATATTGTCATTTAAAGAATTATAGATTTACATCTCTTGAACGCAATCAACTTGCCAGATTTAAAAATAACCTTACTGGGAAATCACACTTTGCAATAATCTGAGCACTGCGCCCAGAAAAATACGCGTTGCGATACAGACTAGACGTCATGTTGGGGAGATCTAAAATCGAAAATACTATGTAAATAATCCATTACCTTTGATTCTCTTCATCAGATGTCACTTCCAGGTATCACAGGTCCATAACGAATGTAGTTTTGTTCAAAAAAGCTCATCATTTATGTCCAAAAATCTCCGTCTCGTTAGCACATGATGTAAGCCAGCCGGACTTCTCGTCATGAACGAGGGGAAAAAATATATTTCCGTTCGTTCAAACATGTCAAACGTTGTATAGCATAAATCATTAGGGCCTTTTTTAACCAGAACATGAATAATATTCAAGGTGGACGAATGCATACTCTTTTATAACGTATTGGAACGAGGGTACCCAACATGAACTCGCGCCAGGTGTCTAATGGGACATCATCGTTCCATGGCTCTTGTTCGGTCAGATCTCCCTCCAGAAGACTCAAAACACTTTGTAAAGGCTGGTGACATCTAGTGGAAGCAATAGGAAGTGCCAAAATATTCCTAAACCCCTGTGTTTTTCAATGGGATAGGTTTAAAGTCAATACAACACATCAGGTATCCACTTCCTGTCAGAAAATGTCTCAGGGTTTTGCCTGCCAAATGAGTTCTGTTATACTCACAGACACCATTCAAACAGTTTTGGAAACTTTAGAGTGTTTTCTATCCATATATAATAAGTATATGCATATTCTAGTTACTGGGTAGGATTAGTAACCAGATTAAATCGGGTACATTTTTTTTATCCAGACATGCAAATGCTGCCCCCTAGACCCAACAGGTTAACTAGAGTTTAGTAAACTGAACAATGCATAAATAGTTGGCTCTTTATAACACACATTGTTTCACATTGTTTCATTTGAAGTCAAGTGTATGGTAAATGTTGCACTTTTGCTTTTGCAATAAAAACATTTGCAGTCAGACTTTTGTGTAAATCATTCATTCATGTCATTGGGAGACTTGTACAAAAATACTAGTTAAGGCCAAGGACTTCAGGTCAGAATACCGCCTCTTTTTAGTTGATAAAAACAGTGATTTGAACAGCTACATATCTCAGTGTCCCCAACATACCCTGTGTGAGAGTAGATGAGCAACAGGAAGAGAGAGAATGACGAGGATGTTAAGCTGCATGTTGTCTAGCGCCGATGTCCTTGACATTTATTCTGCTCATGTCATTTCCCATGAAGCAGCCGTCTCTAACCCACTCAAATGAGCGAGCTAATTTGGCTCTGTGTCAATTTTAGCGCTTAGTCATTGTTTGCGGATCAGGCAGGCGTGTTGCCCTTTTCAACGGGAGCTATCGCTGTCTCCGTGACAACCCATTACCACCTAATTAGCATTTGGGATTAATTGGCCATCTTGTTAACTGTAACCTCTAAATGTTATGATAAAGCCACAGAGCAATTAAAAAGAGTGGGGAGAGGAATTAATGTGGGACAAACAACAAGATGGGGGGAAGGATGGGTAGAGTTGCTGGTCACTGGTCTACTGGATTGAAATCAGAGGAAGTCGGACCTGAAAACTGCTGGATTCGCAGGTCAAGACGACAGAGGCCTTGTAGTGGTGGACTTGGCCAGCCAACTGAGCACACTAGCTGACGTTAGCACCATGTAGGGACGCTGTTGGCAAAACCAGCACACCCCAACTACCAACCACTGACCTCCTATTGGAGTAATTACAGAGGGGTAAGTACTTTGGCCTAAAAAAACAGCTGGACAGGACCATAACCTTTCGTTTTTTGGCACTGCACATTCTGTGCTCACTCTGACCTACAAAGAATTAATTACTCCGGGCATCCTGAGAATTAGCTCCCACTGAGACGGCTAAAACAGCTGCTGTTTTCAGTTAAAGGTGATTTGTTCGAGTTTTGAGAGGGGAAAACATTTTGATGAAACAGGCTCTGCTGTCAAGTAGCTGTTTAATGAAGATGGGAATGCCACCTCGTGCTTCTCTAATTTGGGAATCAATGTTCGACCTGGACGGTACAGCAGAGAAGAGAATGACTTCAGTCAGATAAGAGGACATAAAGTAAACCAACCCTAAAAAAAAGTTACAAAATACGTTAAAAAAAACATGTCAGGCTGTAATCTAATCTGATATAATACAATCTGAACTAATCCCAGGGGATCATGGCAACACATGGCATTCCCATCTTCATTAAACAGCTACTTGACAGCAGAGCCTGTTTCATCAAAATGTTTTCCCCTCTCAAAACTCACCAAATCACCTGTACAATGCTTAAAGAATGCCTACACCCCCCTTGGATCTTTTCACAATTTATTATGTTACAAAAGTGGGATTAAAATGGATTTAATTGTCATTGTGGTCAATAGTCTACACAAAATACTCTGTAATGGAATGGAAGAAAAATTCTAAAACAAATTAAGATTAAAGAAAAAATAAAACACTAATATAACTTCATTAGATAAATATTCACCCCCCTGAGTCAATACACGTTAGAAACACCTTTGGCAGAGATTACAGCTGTGAGTGTTCTTGGTTAAGTCTCATAAGAGCTTTGCACACCTGTAATGTGCAGTATTTGCCCATTATTCTTTTCAAAATTCTTCAAGCTCTGTCAAGGTGTTTCGGATCATGGCTAGAGGGCAATTTTCAAGTCTTGCAATAGATTTCCAAGCAGATTTAAGTCTAAACTGTAACCTGGCCACTCAGGAACATTCACTGTCTTATTGGTAAGCAACTCCAGTGTAGACTTGGCCTTGGGTTGTAGGTTATTGTTCTGCTGAAAGGTGAATTCCTCTCTCAGTGTCTGGTGTAAAGCAGACTGAAGCAGGTTTTCCTCTATTTTGCCTGTGCTTTGCTCCATCCCATTTCTTTTCATCCTGAAAAACTCCCCAGTCTTTGCCAATGTTAAGCATACCCCTACCATGATGAAGCCACCACCATGCTTTTCACATGTGAGGAGAATAATGTTATTTCAACCCCACATGTGAATCTGTAATTCCTCATGTGAAATTGATATTTGTGTGGGGGGTGTTTTACATGTTATCCTGCAAATTAGATTTTCACATTTGATGTATTTTGTCATGTGAACTTGACAGGACAGACAGAGACAATTTTCCTCATTTTCCTTTCATCAGAGTTCCCTTTTCTTTCCATCCCTCCATCCCTCCATCCCTCTCACTTTGAGCACAGCATCACTGAGGGCCCCCGGTCCCACAACAGGGCTTCTGCTGGCTGCTGTCATCCGCAGGTGCAGGTCTGATCCAGCGGGTGCATGCCTACACCATTAAGATCACGGTCCCAACCTGTCTTTGTTCTCCTGTCTTTCCATGTCATCTCTCTTCTTTTTCATCCTCTCATGTGCCAAAGAGTTGAGTTATTTCCTGATTAATTCTCTTCTTCCATAATTTTGTATACCTTCTTTTTCTCCCGATCTGTACTAATGTGTTGGTAATAGAATGCTGAGTGTGCTTGGAGACATTCTTTACTCATTATCATCAGCCCATTCTTTATTATACTATACCAACACCATGTCTTCTTTCTCACAACCATCTGGGAAATCCAATTATTGCAGACCAAAGTGTTATTGAGCTGGAATTTGTTCAGTGCAATGCGATTTCTGTGAGTCCATTTTGCGTTCATTTCTCAAGGGTGTGAGGAAGGCTTTGGGCTTGGTGGAAGGAAGCCAGGGGACACTTGACTTGTGCTGACTTTAAATAGAGGTGTAGATGTATCCACAAGATAACTATAGTACACAGATCTAGCAGGACAGTGGCTGACTACTTTGAAAGTTTTCAGTCAACTCCTGTCTGCAATTAAGTATAGGTTGAATACTCAGGCTTTTGGAGAAAGAGAGTGAAGAGAATAGCAGGGACTAGTTATACACATCTATGTGGAGAAGTAAAAGACCTCAAAGAAATTGAACGTTGGTTTAAGTTGTGATGCTTCTTAACTTGAAGGTACAAAGGTCATATTAGATTGTGGGAAACAACATTTCTATCCCATTATTACCATGTATAGTCAATCATGATGCATTTCAATTTGATTACCAGCTAAGGATAAGAATCATCTCATTGCTTTCCTGTAAATGTGTTTCTCCTCATTCTAACCATTGTAATAGTTTTATTACACACAGTATTTTCACGTTGCCTACCTTGCCCCCTGTTGTTCATTTGATAGCACCATAGTCCAGTCAAGTAATGGGCTCCCGAGTGGTGCAGTGGTCTAAGACACTGCATCTCAGTGCTCAAGGTGTCAATACACACCCTGGTTTGATTCCAGGCTATATCACAGCCAGCTGTGATTGGGAGTCCTATAGTGCGGTGCACAATTGTCCCAGGGTAGGCTGTCATTGTAAATATGATTTTTTCTTAACTGACTTGCCTGGTTAAATAAAATAAAAAGTATTGATGATATACTGGGATTGCATCTCCATAGCCGTTCAGCGGGCCTGTTCTATGTACTTGGTTCTATATAGCCTGACTAAACCAGACTTAATGCTTTGCCCGCAATTATTTCATCAGGCTAGAAGCTTACTACAGTGGTTCTTATACCTCTCCTCGGGTACCCCCAGCCGGTCCAAATCTCTCCTCAGGGACCCCCAGCCGGTTCAAATCTCTCCTCAGTGACACCCAGCCGGTCCAAACATCTCCTCAGGGGCCCCGAGCCAGTCCAAACATCTCCTCAGGGGCCCCGAGCCGGTCCAAACATCTCCTCAGGGGCCCCGAGCCGGTCCAAACATCTCCTCATGGACCCCCAGCCGGTCCAAACCTCTCCTCATGGACCCCCAGCCGGTCCAAACCTCTC
This sequence comes from Salmo salar, assembly GCF_905237065.1. Lineage (NCBI taxonomy): Eukaryota > Metazoa > Chordata > Actinopteri > Salmoniformes > Salmonidae > Salmo > Salmo salar. Next base: position 42,953,073 of record NC_059452.1, read on the forward strand.
CTCAGGGACCCCCAGCCGGTCCAAACCTCTCCTCATGGACCCCCAGCCGGTCCAAACCTCTCCTCATGGACCCCCAGCGGGTCCAAACCTCTCCTCATGGACCCCCAGCCGGTCCAAACCTCTCCTCATGGACCCCCAGCCGGTCCAAACCTCTCCTCATGGACCCCCAGCCGGTCCAAACTCTCTTCGGGGACCCCCAGCCGGTCCAAACCTCTCCTCAGGGACCCCCAGCCGGTCCAAACCTCTCCTCGGGGGCCCCCAGCCGGTCCAAACCTCTCCTCGGGGGCCCCCAGCCGGTCCAAACCTCTCCTCATGGACCCCCAGCCGGTCCAAACCTCTCCTCATGGACCCCCAGCCGGTTAATGTATTTGATCTATTCCAGAACTAGCACACATGATTCAACTTGTCAACTAATCATCAGGCCCTTGTCTAGGTGAATCGAACATCAAGCCCTTGACTAGGTGAATCAATAATAAAGCCCTTGACTAGGTGAATCAATCATCAAGCCCTTGACTAGGTGAATCAGTCATCAAGCCCTTGATTAGGTGAATCAATCATCAAGCTCTTGAATAGGTGCATCAATCATCAAGCCTTTGACTAGGTGAATCAATCATCAAGCCTTTGACTTGGTGAATCAATCATAAAGCCCTTGACTAGCTGAATCAATCATCAAGATTTTGACTATGTGAATCAATCATCAAGCCCTTGACTCGGTGAATCATACATCAAGCCCTTGATTAGGTGAATCAATCATCAAGCTCTTGACTAGGTGAATCAATCAAGCCCTTAACTAGGTGACTGAATCATCAAGCCCTTGACTAGGTGAATCAATCATCAAGCCCTTGACTAGGTGAATCAATCATCAAGCCCTTGACTAGCTGAATCAATCATCAAGATTTTGACTATGTGAATCAATCATCAAGCCCTTGACTCGGTGAATCATACATCAAGCCCTTGATTAGGTGAATCAATCATCAAGCTCTTGACTAGGTGAATCAATCAAGCCCTTAACTAGGTGACTCAATCATCAAGCCCTTGACTAGGTGAATCAATCATCAAGCCCTTGACTAGGTGAATCAGGTGAGATAGTTCAAGGCTACAACACACTTGTGAAACATCTGGGGGTTCCTGAGGAGAGGTTGGAAAACCACTGGCTTGTAGATAACAAAGAGGTCACTTTGAGGACATCATTTAATGGTAAAGTGGGGGCTTTCCTGGATTGCTGACTGGAAATGTGACCTCTCTAAAGGTTACTATCAAAGGTTACAGTCAGAATGTTGAGGGTCAGGCCAGCTAAGTATGGTAATGTCCACTATAGTGTTCTCCATACAATATGAGAAGGACTCTTTTATTTAATGATTTATAATGAAGTAATCACATGAGCACCAAATGAGCAGCCTCATTTGAAAGGGTGTTAAGATTATGTGGAACAAGCTGAAATGTTTTACATTAACAATGAGCTGCATTGACTTATGTGGGAATATGTCTGTTATTGCAAACATTAAATTCACATATTGAGTACGTTTCTCAGTGTTATGCACTTACTGCTTAAAATTAAATTGTTTCTCCATGGTGGTAATTCCTGTATATTAACAATAATATACCATGCCAAGATTTCATTGTGGCTAAATTATACAAGTTCATGCTGGTTTAGGGGGAAAAAATGGCTTGATAGAAAATATGATTTAGGTAATGTCCTGCTGGCGAAGTATCCATGACGACAGCTGTAACAGACTGATCCAACACTTTAGGCTTCACACAGTGATTCTAATCACAACAGCAAGATTAGATCTCAGAGTTCCTGCTGTGAGTATCTTAACTGACAGAGATGGAGAGAGGTGTGTGTGTGTGGAGGGGATGGAGAGAGATAGTTGGGAAAGAGAGAGGGTGGCAACTGTCGAGAGTAGTGGGGGTGAAATGCAAGAGACAGAGGGAGATAAAGAGAGCCATTACCATTCCAGACAAGCCCCCACATTATCACATTTGTTTTACATTTTAGTCAATTAGCAGACACTCTTATCCAAAACAACTTACAGTAGTGAATGCATACATTTCATACATTTTTTCCCCAGTACTGGTCCCCCATGGGAATCGAACCCACAACCCTGGCGTTGCAAACACCATGCTCTACCAACTGAGCCACACGGGACCAGAAGGTCCTGTTTGACATTTAAACCATGATGTCTGGAAGTCTGGAATGGCCAAGTCTACACAATAGGCTTACCCACCCAAAAAACAATGGTCAAGGTAGTCTAGGTCTATTAATAGGTCTATGTATAAAGTCTTGAATTAAAAAACTGAAGAAGTTCAGTAGCAGTCAACAGTTTGGACACACAACTCATTCCAGGGTTTTTCTTTATTTTTACTATTTTCTACATTGTAGAATAATAGTGAAGACATCAAAACTATGAAATAACACATATGGAATCAAATAGTAACCAAAAGAGGGTTAAATAAATCAAAATATATGTTATATTTGAGATTTTTCAAAATAGCCACCCTTTGCCTTGATGACAGTTTTGCACATACATTCACTCAACCAAGAACCCCATTGTGGTTCCTTTGATCTGCAACTGATTGAATTGATCACACGTCAACACACTTCACTTTCATAGCAGCCATGTTGTATTCCTTCTTGCATCTATGCTCTCTCCTCCTGTCACCTTTCCCTTTGCTTGTGGACAACACATCAGCTGTATCTGACCAGGCAAAAAAAAACTTTCCAAGCCAAACCATATCATAACCGCTACACACAGCCTACATCATTGTCCCCATATTAGCTAAAGTAATGTCATAGTCAACATAGCTATATATAACTGTCACGTCCTGATCAGTAAAAGGGGTCATTTGTCATTGTAGTATGGTCAGGGCGTGGCAGTGGGTTGTGGGTTGTGGGTGGTTGTTTTCCGTTATAGTCTTGTACCTTACGGAACTGTTAGTCATTGTATTTTTTCTGTTTAACCTGTTTAGGATAGGGGGCAGTATTTTCACGGCCGGATAAAAAACGTACCCGATTTAATCTGGTTATTACTCCTGCCCAGAAACTAGAATATGCATATGCATAATTGTTTGATTTGGATAGAAAACACCCTAAAGTTTCTAAAACTGTTTGAATGGTGTCTGTGAGTATAACAGAACTCATATGGCAGGCCAAAACCTGAGAAGATTCCATACAGGAAGTGCCCTCTCTGACCTCTCTGGCCTCTTTATGGAAAACAGAGGATCTCTGCTGTAACGTGACATTTTCTAAGGCTCCCATAGGCTCTCAGAAGGCGCCAGAATGGGGAATGATGACTCTGCAGTCCCTGGGCGAAAAACAGTAGGGGATTTGGATAGTGGTCGATCTGAGAACAATGACACGGGTGTGCGCGTGCATGTGAAGACACCATTTTCTACTTTCAGTCTTTGAACGAAAATAACGTCTCCCGGTCGGAATATTATCGCTATTTTACGAGAAAAATCGCATAAAAATTGGATTACCTTTGCTGTTCTTCGTCAGAATGCACTCCCAGGACTTCTACTTCAACAACAAATGTTGTTTTGGTTCCAAATAATCCATAGTTATATCCAAATACCTCCGTTTTGTTCATGCGTTCAGGTCACTATTCGGAGGGTAACGCGTGAGCCCATTTCGTGACAAAAAAATGCAAAATATTCCATTACCGTACTTAGAAGCATGTCAAACGCTGTTTAAAATAAATTTTTATGCTATTTTTCTCATAAAATAGCGATAATATTCCACCGGACAATGTTGCATTCATTCAAAGAGTGAAAGAAAAAAATTGAGAAGTCTCGTGAACACGCATCTCAGTCTCACTGTCCCCAGGCAGGCCACTTACAAACTCTGCTGCTGTACTTTGCCCAGAGACAGGAGACGCGTCATTCCGCTTTCTGAACGCTTTAGAGAGCCAATGGAAGCCTTAGAAAGTGTCACGTAACAGCACAGATGCTGTAATTTTGATAGAGATGCAACAGAAGGACTACAAATGGTCAGACAGGCCACTTCCTGCATGGAATCTTCTCAGGTTTTTGCCTGCCATTTCAGTTCTGTTATACTCACAGACACCATTCAAACAGTTTTAGAAACTTTAGAGTGTTTTCTATCCAAATCTACTAATTATATGCATATTCTCGTTTCTGGGCAAGAGTAGTAACCAGTTTAAATTGGGTACGTTTTTTTATCCGGCCGTGAAAATGCTGCCCCGTAGCCCCAACCGGATAATAAATAGTAGCAGCAGCAGCGTATGTGATGAGTCAAAATAGTTAGTGCAAAAAGGATCAATGCAGATAGTTAAATAATTAACCAATAGCTACCCGGACTAACTATTTAGCAGTCTATGGCTTGGGGGTAGAAGCTTTTTAGGGTCCTGTTGGTGGCAGAATTGCTACATTGCTACCGCTTGCCATGCAGTAGCAGAGAGAACAGTCTATGACTTGGGTGGCTTGAGTCTTTGAAAATGTTTAGGGCCTTCAACTGACATCGCCTGGTATAGAGGTCCTGGATGGCAGGGAGCTTGGCCCCTGTGATATACTGGGCTGCATGCATTACCCTCTGTAGCGCCTTGCGGTCAGATGCCAAGCAGTTGCCATACCATGCGGTGATGTAGGAACAGGCGTGGTCGTCCCTTCCGCGCACCTCCCAGGGGACTGTAGCGCAGAATAAATAGCACCCAATGGAGAAAACCGTGAGATTGAACTTCCATCAACTTTCTAGAGCAGTGGTCGATCGCAATCCAAGGCATTCCTTGTCTCGGTTGGTGGTAGGTGCACCTGATTCAGCCGCCCTGCGTGCATTTTCAAACAATTCATGTGTCTGAAGGTATAAACTCTGTCTTCCCAGTGGGCCCAGAGAGCAAATCAAGTGCACTATGGCTCAGATTACCGTGTCTGTAGTAACGTAGCAGACATACAAGAAAGTAATAGCGAAGTTGATACTGTGAGATTTCAAAACGTTGAAAACCATGACTAGAGAGAAGTGTCAACGAATACAGCAAAGAGCTACTCAGCACTGTCAACACTTTGAATTCAACACTTTATAAGCCATAACAAGCGCGTTCTTCCTATTTCCACTCAGCGCTACAACAAGCACTGCAGCAGTAATGAATGAGTAGGAAAGTCTATAGACTTGCGTTGTTGTTATTTTTAGCAGTTTGGGTATTTTTTTTTACCTCATAGAATATTTCACTTTCTCTGTTCATAGGAGGAACAACATGAATTTGTGCATGAGGCAGAAATAATGCGGTGTGACTTGAGTTCCGCCATCAGATGGAACAAGGTGTCCCTTTTTTGGTCAGTGTCAGTGGAGGAAAGGGAGAGCGGAGGGATGTTGAGAGGCGACCCTCAGTCTGCTGCTCTTTCCCTCAACTGAGACTGACCATCGGATGCAGGCACCATCAGCCCAGTGAAATAACATTTTTAAAGCAAATTATTTAAATGTATGATCTCTCAGCTGTGATCAAGTAATACAACAAATGCATCTATTACCGGTCTGATCATATAGCCTACCTCAAATTTAAAAATGGCCCGAACAACAATATGAGATAATACATTGGGCCTATAGCTTACTGCACAAACCTCATTGATTCAGTAGTGTTTTTAATTGGTTAATGTTCATAGGCTTACGCTTTGTAAGTTGTGTTAAAAAAAAATCTGAGCAGTAAATCTCAGCTTGCATTTTGACTCAGAAAGTGATCTTGACTTGGAAACGGTTGGCGACCACTGTTCTAGAGTTTTCCCTGTTAACACTATCAACATGTCCCTTTACTGTGGCAATTGTGATCGAATCAATACACTTTTAGCCACTTTCAATGAAACATACCGAAACAAATTAACTATGCAAGAGAATTTGCTGTAGGCATAACGCATTGAAGTAGGATTCTATTGCATTGACATACACAACTCAGCCCATACTCTACACATACCGGTGCAGCATAACCAGAGCTGCACTAGGCTTATATGCAAATAGACCCTTGCCATATATGGATCTATGCCATTTACTTTTAACTGGACTGTGTTTACAGCATGAGCAGTCGTGAGTAGATGCATTGTTTTGAGATTAAAGCCAGAGCTGCATGTAGCCACGTGCACATTTTGTTCATATCTGTTGCTAGTTAGTGAGATATTAGCCCAGTTATAGATAATTTGTAGACAGCAATAGGGGAGTGTCTCCCAATCTCACAGTTTATGGAATATGAACTACACTAGCACAGTCCTCCCCGTCAACCCTCAGGATGCTAAGCACAAAATTGCCGCCCTAATTGGAAATGATTGTTGACAGAAGCCGGAGTCACAGAGCCCCTTAATGGTGTAGGCAGGCAGCCGCTGGATCAGAGTTTGAACATCTACTGTACCTTCATGGAAAGAGCCTTTAAGATGGATGACAGCAGCCAGCAGAAGCCCTGTTGTGGGACCGGGGGCCAACAGTGATGCTGTGCTCAAAGTGTAGCTGGGAGGGAATGAGAGATAGAACGAGGGGAGCTCTGATGAAAGGAAAATAATGAAAGAGGTAGTGTCGCTTTTCTCTAATGGAAGAAAGTGGATGGAAGTGCTAGAGTGGTGTCAGCTCAGCTGCAGTGGCGAGAAACATTTTGAAATAAGTTTGAAGTGTGTTATTTGATGTGGTCCCATTGAACATGGCAAAAGGCCAGAGTAGGGTTGGAGACTAATACAAGTAGCATGTAGAAGGGAAGATATTATACAGCAGGGTGATACAGTGCCTTGCAAAAGTATTCATCCCCCTTGGCATTTTTTCCTATTGTGTAACATTACAACCTGTAATTTAAATTAATTTTTATTTGGATTTCATGTAATGGACATACACAAAATAGTCCAAATTGGTGAAGTGAAATTGTAAAAAATTACTTGTTTCAAAAAATTCAAAAAAATGAATATACGGAAAAGTGGTGCGTGTATATGTATTCACCCCCTTTGCTATGAAGCCCCTAAATAAGATCTGGTGCAACCAATTACCTTCAGAAGTCACATAATTAGTTAAATAACGTCCACCTGTGTGCAATCTAAGTGTCACATGATCTCATACCTGTTCTGAAAGGCTCCAGAGTCTGCAACACCATTAAGCAAGTGACACCGCCAACCAAGTGGCACCATGAAGACCAAGGAGCTCTCCAAACAGGTCAGGGACAAAGTTGTGGAGAAGTACAGATCAGGGTTGGGTTATAAAAAAATCTGAACCTTTGAACATCCCACAGAGCACCATTAAATCCATTATTAAAAAATGGAAAGAATATGGCACCACATGGCACGCATCAATATGGCACGCATCAATACAGTCATCCATCATGCTAAGTGACAGGGTGACACTTTAACGGGGACTTCAGGGCTCTCCTGTGGTGCCTGCTTACTGTCTGATGAGAGCAGGTCAGATGACAGGGATGGAAGTATTGGGATCATCCAAGGTCTGGGTTATGGGGTCACGCTTTACAGTGCAATGCATTGGCCATAGACCAGAGTAAGTATAGTGACAGTAGAATAAGCCATCTAGGAATAACCTATAATTTTCCTATTTGATAATTACACTGTAATTAGTACACTGTAATTAGTACACTGTAGTCAGTACACTGTAATTAGTACACTGTAATATAAAGTGTTACCACCAATTGTAAGGGGTGCGTAACTGGTGGCAGGGAAGTCAGATGCAGGAGAGCAGAACTGGGTAATAATCGGAGCAGTTTAACATCAAAACCAACGGCATCCAGAATAACAAAATATGGGTACAAAACCCGTCGCGCACCAGTCACAATGTGCACAAGCACTTACAGTGAGGGAAAAAAGTATTTGATCCCCTGCAGATTTTGTACGTTTGCCCACTGACAAAGAAATGATCCGTCTATAATTTTAATGGTAGGTTTATTTGAACAGTGAGAGACAGAATAACAACAACAAAAATCCTGAAAAACGCATTTCAAAAATGTTATAAATTGATTTGCATTTTAATGAGGGAAATAAGTATTTGACCCATCTGCAAAACATGACTTATTACTTGGTGGCAAAACCCTTGTTGGCAATCACAGAGGTCAGACGTTTCTTGTAGTTGGCCACCAGGTTTGCACACATCTCAGGAGGGATTTTGTCCCACTCCTCTTTGCAGATCTTCCCCAAATCATTATAGGTTTTGAGGCTGACGTTTGGCAACTCGAACCTTCAGCTCCCTCCACAGCTCTCCAAACAGGTCAGGGACAAAGTTGTGGAGAAGTACAGATCAGGGTTGGGTTAAAGATTGTTGTACACCAGCGGTTTGAAGGAGCTGGAGCAGTTTTGCCTTGAAGAATGGTCAAAAATCCCAGTGGCTTGATGTGCCAAGCTTATAGAGACATACCCCAAGAGACTTGCAGCTGTAATTGCTGCAAAAGATGGCTCTACAAAGTACTGACTTTGGGGGGGTTGAATATTTATGCACGCTCAAATTTTCAGTGTTTTTGTCTTATTTCTTGTTTGTTTCACAATAAAAAACATTTAGCTTCTTCAAAATTGTAGGCATGTTGTGTACATAAAATGACACATTTTAATTCCAAGTTGTAAGGCAACAAATTAGGAAAAATGCCAAGGGGGTGAATACTTTCACAAGCTACAATATTTTCAATTCCCCATCCATGGGGAGACAGCAAGATCTAACTGTCCACGTCTTATTCTGCCCAGTGTCAGAAGCCTGTCATCTCAACATCTTATTCTGCCCAGTGTCAGTAGCCTGTCATCTCAACATCTTATTCTGCCCAGTGTCAGTATCTTCTCATCTCAACATCTTATTCTGCCCAGTGTCAGTATCTTCTCATCTCAACATCTTATTCTGCCCAGTGTCAGAAGCCTGTCATCTCAACATCTTATTCTGCCAGTGTCAGTATCTTCTCATCTCAACACCTTACTCTGCCCAGTGTCAGTCCCCTGTCATCTCAACATCTTATTCTGCCCAGTGTCAGTAGCTTCTAATATCAAGTGGCTGAAAGATGATAGATACTATATATAATGTTCCTAAAATATATCTTGCTGTCAGTTCCTAAGATTGGCTTTGAATTACATTTTGATTCACACTTCAAAGCAGATAATCCCCCTAGAAATCCTCATTGTCCTAAATCTTTAGGTCTTCTTTGTGTGCCTTTCTGTCATCCAGAATCCTCTTATTTTCCGCTGAACAGACTGCGGAGTGTTGAGGCCGTACTCAACACCAGTAAGCTCTTCACATGGACCAGATTGTGTCATGTAATGGAAGAAAATATCCCTCAATGATATCTTTACCATATTTCAATGTATTCTCAACTGAAGATGAATTAGAGACGTGCTACATTTGAACTAGCTGAAAGATATCACCAGCCTGGTTCTGGATCTGTTTGTGCTGTCTTGCCGACTCTGATAGTTATGCCAAACAGGAGAGCACTCAGAGATCTGGGAGCAGGCTATGATGTTACTCCATAACTGTTCAAGTGAAATGACAACCATTACTGGATTCAACCATAACAGTTTGATAAAATGAGGCATAAAATGTTCACCAACAAAAAAGAAAAACGACCAAAAAAAGACCTGACTTTCCATACTCACATTGCGATATTCTCCCAAGGTATCAAACATGCTGTCCTTTCAGCCCTTCAATACTCCTACACACCAAAAATGCTGTCCTTTCAGCCCTTCAATACTCCTACACACCAAACATGCTGTCCTCTCAGCCCTTCAATACTCCTACATACCAAACATGCTGTCCTCTCAGCCCTTCAATATTCCTACACACCAAACATGGGGGGAGGGTGTGGCTCAGTTGGTAGAGCATGGTGTTTGCAATGCCAGGGTTGTGGGTTCGATTCCCATGGGGGACCAGTACGGAAAAAAATTAAATGTATGAAATGTATGCATTCACTTCTGTAAGTCGCTCTGGATAAGACCGTCTGCTAAATGACTAAAATGTAAAAAAGTAAATGTACATGCAGTCCTTTCAGCCCACTTGGCATTCTCTCCAGCCTCAAGAGGTAGTCACCTGGAATGCTTTACCAACAGTCTTGAAGTAGTTCCCATGTATGCTGAGCATTTGTTGGCTGCTTTTCCTTCACTCTGCGGTCCAACTCATCCCAAACCATATCAATTGGGTTGAAGTCATCTGATGCAGCACTCCATCACTCTCCTTCTTGGTCAAATAGCCTTTACACAGCCTGGAGGTGTGTTTTGGATCATTGTTCTGTTGAAAAACAAATTATAGTCCCACTAAGCGCAAACCAGATGGGATGGCGTATCGTTGCAGAATGGTGTGGTAGCCATGCTGGTTAAGTGTGCCTTGAATTCTAAATTAATCACAGACAGCGTCACCAGCAAAGCACCACCACACAATCACACCTCCTCCTCCGTGCTTCACGGTGGGAACCACACATGCAGAGGTTATCTGTTCACCTACTCTGCGTCTCACAAAGACACAGGGGTTGGAACTAAAAATCTCAAATTTGGACACATCAATCCAAAGGACAGATTTCCACCGGTCTAATGTCCATTGCTCATGATTCTTTGCCCAAGCAAGTCTCTTCTTCTTATTGGTGTCCTTTAGTAGTGTCCTTCGACCATGAAGAACTGATTCAAACAGTTGATGTCGAGATGTGTCTGTTACTTTAACTCTGTGAAGCATGCAGTTAATTGCAGTTAATTGCCGATATCTGAGAATGGTAACTCTAATGAACTTATCCTCTGCAGCAGAGGTAACTCTGGGTCTTTCTTTCCTGTGGCGGTCCTCATGTGAGCCAGTTTCATCACAGGACTTGATGGTTTTTGCGACTGCACTTAAAGAAACTTTCTTGAAGTTCTTGAAATTGTCAGAAATGACCTTCATGTCTTAACGTAATGATTGACTGTCGTTTCTCTTTGCTTATTTGAGCTGTTCTTGCCATAATAAGGACTTGGTCTTTTACCAAATAGGGCTATCTTATGTATACCACCCCTACCTTGTTACAACACAACTGATTGACTTAAACGCATTAAGAAGGAAAGAAATTCCACAAAATTACTTTTAGCAAGACACATCTGTTAATTGAAAAGCATTCCAGGTGACTACCTCATGAAGCTGGTTGAGAGAATGCCATGAGTGTGCAAAGCTGTCGTCAAGGCAAAGGGTAGTTACTTTGAAGAATCTCAAATATAAAATATGTTTGATTTGTTTAACACTTTTTTGGTTAATACATGATTCCTTATGTGTTATTTCATAGTTTTGATGTGTTCACTATTATTCTACAATGTAGAAAATATTAAAAATAAAGGAAAACCCTGGAATGAGTACGTGTGTCCAAACATTTGACTAGTACTGTATATATATTGGACCATTCATTCTGCTCTCTGACTGAGTCATGATAATAACTCTATTTCCTGACTTGACAACCCTCTGACTGAAGCCTTCATCTCACCCTGTTGGTGATGCTGTCACCATGGTGATGCACGACAGGAGGGGGTCTAAGTACCACTTTCATCGCCATCGGCGGGGGAAGAGATACAGTTCCTCCCAAACTAAAGATTCTGTTGTCACACTGCCCTCCCTCGTCTGTAGAGAGAGTAGAGGAAATGAGATGGTGAACAGTCTGAATTGTTCTCCACCACGACCATGGCGATGGGAAGGAAGCCATGCTCTGAACACGTCTTTGACTGTGCAGGTCATGTCAGGTCGTGACTCATTAACACTGAAGAGTTCTATACAGAGGCTAGTCGGTGTCATATTAGACAAGGCCAATGAGCGAGAGAAGGTAGAGGAGAAGGCTTGGCTTGAAGCGCTGGGCATCTTGTGGTGACATGCATTATCTGAATTAGGCCAACAGAATTCTACCTACGGAGGAGCGGCTTCTATGGAGGAACTTTGCATGTCTGAACTTCAGAGGAGTTGGCTTAACATTGGAACAGAGAAGCTAGCTAGCTAACAAGCTTGTGTGCGCAGAGCGGCATCAGAATTTAAAAACACGTCTTATCTTTTTGTTGTTAATAAATCCAATGTGAAAACTATAGTATCCCTAACTAGAATTGAAAAGGTTAATCCATTATTCTGCAATTAAAAATCTCTCTCCCGGTCTTATGAATCACCCATGTAACTCAGAAGGCTACAGCTATGCGTCGGAGGTGGAAGGGCAGGTAGCCTACACCCACACAGGCAAAGATTTTCAGCTGGCAGGTAGACACTGGAAGAAGTTACTGAGTGACAGAGGGAGGATTTTCCATGTGGTTTGTTGCATTTGTGAGACCAAAAAAATAAAAATGCCCTGAACATAAAATAAAATTATTAACCAGTTCCCATGCTTTTAAAATAATGGTTCTGTTCGGGAACAGTAGGCCTATAGATCATATTTTGTTCCCGGTTCTGATACTCAAACTGAATAGTTTCAAATTAAAACATTGTTCCTATATCGTATCGGAGCCCATGTATTTAGATACGTGTCAAATTGTCTTGAAAGGGAAAGATGCACATCAGTGCATTTCAGTTGTTTCATTTCGGCACTCTTTTTTAGTCTAGTCTTAGTCATTTTGACTAAAATATCATTAAGTCTGTCACATTTTTGATGATGATTTAGTCTAGTTTGTCAAAAATGACAAAAACAGTAAGCCATTTTATTAAACAAAATGCCCTTTCACTTTAGTCACATTATTTGTATTGCCGCAACCTATACTCAACATAAATCACTGACTTCCATGTGCAAAAGCATACAGTGCCTTCAGAAAGTATTCATACCCCTTGACTTATTCCACATTTTGTTGTGTTACAGCCTACATTCAAACTGGATTAAATAGATGTGTTTCTCACCCACCTACACACAATACTCCATAATGACAAAGTGAAAGAAAACATGAAATACATAAAACATGAAATACATAAATCTATATTTACATAAGTATTCACACCCCTCAGTCAATTGTAGAAAAACCTTTGGCAGCGATTACAGGAGTGCCACTGTTACACTCCTTACTACATACAGCACTGTAAGCCTGCTTCTAGCGGCATAGAGAGCATTAGGCTATCCATTGTCGGAGGAACACTTGATGCCCTCGCAAACTGAGGTTTCAACCCCACTCCTGCATGTAATACTGACTGTGCTGTAACAGAATAACGTGACACATGGAGCCCCCCCCCCGGGAGTCACATGACTGACAGCAGGGTCATCCAACCAGGGTCATCACACTGCTCCCCTCAGGTACTGTTAACCCCTGGACAGCAAAGCACAGTCCTGCCCACTGGGCGAGAGGGGGGGGGGGTCTGAATCTAATGACATTGCATCAATACAGTCATCCATCATGCTAAGTGACAGGGTGACACTTTAACGGGGACTTCAGGGCTCTCCTGTGGTGCCTGCTTACTGTCTGATGAGAGCAGGTCAGATGACAGGGACGGACGTATTGGGATCATCCAAGGTCTGGGTTATGGGGTCACGCTTTACAGTGCAATGCATTGGCCATAGACCAGAGTAACTAATAACCTATAATTTTCCTATTTGATAATTACACTGAAATTAGTACACTGTAATTAGTACATTGTAATTAGTACACTGTAGTTAGTACACTGTAATTAGTACACTGTAATATAAAGTGTTACCACCTATTGTAAGGGATGCATAACTGGTGGCAGGGAAGTCAGATGCAGGAGAGCAGAACTGGGTAATAACAGGAGCAGTTTAATATCAAAACCAACGGCATCCAGAATAACAAAATATGGGTACAAAACCCGTCGCGCACCAGTCACAATGTGCACAAGCACTTATACAACAAACAATTTCACACAGACATGGGGGGAACAGAGGGTTAAATACACGACAAGTAATGAGGGAAATGTGAACCAGGTGTGTGGGAAAACAAGACAAAACAAATGGAAAATGAAAGGTGGATTGGCGATGGCTAGAAGACCGGTGACGTCGACCGCCGAACGCCACCCGAACAAGGAGAGGAACCGACTTCGGCGGAAGTCGTGACAGCTATTCTGTTCCTGTCCAAAATGAATGAGTCTATATTTTTTCTATGGGGTTCATATGTGGACAAACCTGTTAAACTTGCCTCAAACTTTTGACTGATATATGGATGTGTTTGTGTTCTTGACGTTTTCAATCCAAATGATTGTTACCCTCTTCTTTGGTACTTATATAGAAAAACAATTAAAACCCACACGCTTACAGGCTCTGTGGAAGATCTATACGTTGTGTCGTAGTGTGATGATGTATGGATAGGATTTATAGGCCTGCTGGATTTTATATGTGATGGATTTATGTGGATTGAATAACTTTGAATTACAGTACAACACTCCACATGCCTACAATATGACTTCATCAGCATACTGCAAGTTGATATTCATGTAATAATAAGGAATTCCCATCGACCACGCCCACAAATTAGGGAAAACAAAGATTTTTTTCCCATTGACCCCCATTGTAAAAGAGTCAACCTCGTTGTCGATTTTATTGTTATACCGAAATAACAAAACATTCCGTAAAGCTGCTGTGTTGTTTAATGTAACCAGGTCAAAAATCCAGACCTAAAGGTTCTCAATGCTCTCACGTAGGGAAATAGAACCTGCAAGAAACTTCAGGCTATTTGAAGCGGGAAAGTGGCAAATGTGGGGACCTGGTGTAGCTATGTTTTTAGAAAACATTTCATCACAGTTAAGACATTTAACTTATTTAGTATAGTCCGATTGTAACTCCACTCACTACTTGTAGCAGTATAGTCCAATTGTTTGTGTTGTTGTTGTTGGCTAGCTTAATGCTCCGGTCGGTAGCTAGCTAGCACTTACTCACATGGCTGCTATCAACATCATGAAAAGGGGCATGAGGGAAGCAATACAATATTATGTTTTTCTAAGTAGTGAGAAGGCTCGGGAGCAGGCAATGTTGAAAAGGAATCTTTAGACATGTTGTACCTTTCTTAAATGAACAATAAAATTGTGTTTGAAAAAGTTTACGTTTTTGTTGTGAGCCAATGTGGTAACCTAGGAAACTACAGGTTATTTTCACCACAGGCAGTTGGGGCCATACCGACTGGGACTAATTGTCTGAATCGCCTAAAATATCACTTATAGTAATCTAACATAGGCCTTCAAATGCCAAATTGGATTTGAAATATCTTAGAAACACTCCCACTGTATTTCTGTCATACAAAATCATCTTATGGTAGGTTCCTTTATATCAAACATGAGACTAGTGTTTAATATTAATAGCTAGACTATCTTACCCGTATACATCATCGATGGACACGTTTCCTGTCGGTTACCATGGTTGCCCTTAGTTTGAAGATGTAATACAGAGACAGGTGTTTTCTCCATCTACTTAGCTATCATACTCTAATTCCACTGATTTCAAAACTCGGTCCTCCAGAAAGTGGAGAGCATACACATAACGTTAGCTAGCTAACAGTACATTTTAACTTGACGTTAGGCTTATGCAGTTTTACTACATGATACATTTAAAAAAAAAAAAAGCTGTGTTAGAAAGGATTACCTGGACATACTGACCAGCTCAAATAGACAAAAACGTGCTATATGGCAGACCAATCCAAACTCATCTCTCGGCATGTCCAGCCCACTCATTATCTCAGCCAATCATGGCTAGCGGGAAGGTTGTGTTTTTTTTCTGTGGCTAAACCAACTAGGCTTTTAATTTAACATTTTTATTTGTATTTACAGATGGCATACACGTTTGTTATTAAGGCACATGAAACTTCACATGTTCGAGAAGGCATTTCTGCCCAAAAACGCATTTTAATGAATGTGGAGGCCAGGCCATCTGATGCAGCACCTCATCACTCTCCTTCTTGGTCAAATAGCCTTTACACAGCCTGGAGGTGTGTTGGGTCATTGTCCTGTTGAAAAACAAATTATAGTCTCACTAAGCGCAAACCAGATGGGATGGCGTATCATTGCAGAACGATTTGCTAGCCATGCTGGTTAAGTGTACCACAAATTCGAAATAAATCACAGACAGTGTCACCAGCAAAGCACCCCCACACCATCACACCTCCTCCATGCTTCACGGTGGGAACCACACATGCGGAGATCATCCGTTCACCTACTCTGCGTCTCACAAAGACACAGCGGTTGGAACCAAAAATCTTAAATTTGGACTTCTCAGACCAAAGGACAGATTTCCACCGGTCTAATGTCCATTGCTCGTGTTTCTTGGCCCAAACAAGTCTCTTCTTATTATTGGTGTACTTTAGTAGTGGTTTCTTTGCAGTAATTCGACCATGAAAGCCTGATTCATGCAGTCTCCTCTGAACAGTTGATGTTGAGATGTGTATGTTACTTGAACTCTGTGAAGTGAACTTTCAAAGTTCTTGACATTTTCCGGATGGATTGACCTTCATGTCTTAAAGTAATGACAGACCGTCATTTTTCTTACCAAATAGGGCTATCTTCTGAATACCAACCCTACCTTGTCACAACACAACTGATTGGCTCAAATGCATTAAGAATGAAAGTGTCACGTCCTGACCAGCAGAGGGAGTAATTGTATTAGTATTTGGTCAGGACGTGGCAGAAGGGTTTGTGTTTTGTATGGTTTTCTAGTTTGTCTATTTCTGTGTGATCTGTGTGGCTCCCGATCAGGAACAGCTGTACATCGTTGTTCCTGATTGGGAGTCATATATTAGTTGCTTGTTTTCACCTGAGGATTTGTGGGTAGTTGTCTTTAGCACTGCTGTTGTGAGTATAGCCTGTTAAACTGTCTTTTGTCGTTCTTTGTTTTGTTATTTTTGCCGTGCTCTCTGTGTTAATAAATATTCAGGATGAGCATCCACATTCCTGCTGCGTTTTGGTCATTACAATACGACGACACCTGTGACAGAACTACCCACCACAAAAAGACCAAGCAGCGGAGAAAGGAGCAGCAGGTGAATTATATGGACTATCGAGAGAAATGGACGTGGGAGGAAATTCTGGACGGGGCTGGACCTTGGCACCAGGCTGGGGAATACCGTCGCCCAAGGGAAGAAATAGAGGAAGCTAAGGCAGAGAGGCGTTGGTATGAGGCCATATACGCGCTGAGGGAGCAGCACGAGAGGCACCCCCAATATTTTTTTTGGGGGGGGCACACGGGTAGTTTGGCTAGGCCAAGGAAGAGCCATAAGCCAGCTACCCGTGCTTATATGGAGAAACGTATGGAGTGGAGGGCGCCGAAGTTTGAAGAAGTGCGCACGATCTTGCCCATACGCTCACACAGTCCGGTGCGAGCTATTCCAGCCCCTCGCAGATGCCGTGCTAGAGTGGGCATCCAGGCTGGTAGGAGGATGCCTGCGCAGAGCATCTGGTCGCCGGTACGCCTCCTAGGACCAGGCTACCCTACACCCGCTCTACGCACGGTAACCATCAGGCCCCTGCACAGCCCAGTTCGCCCTGTACTAGCACCCCGCTCGTATAGGGCTGCTAGTTCCATCCAGCCAGGACGGGTTGTGCAGGATGTGCGATCAAGACCGCCTGTGCGCCTCCATGGCCCAGTTTTTCCAGTTCTCACCTCTCGTGCTGACCCGGAAGTGCGAACCCCTAGGCTGGCATGTCCAGTACCAGCACCACGCATCAAGCTTCCAGTGAGTCAGCCTAGTCCTACTCAGCCTGTTCCCGCTCCTCGCACTATCCATGAGGTGCGTGTTCTCAAACTGGCAGTTCCAGTACCAGCACCACGCATCAGGCTTCTAGTGCGTAATATTAGTTCCTCTCGGCCGGTTCCTGCTTCCCGCACTAGCCCTAGGGTGCGTGTCTCCAGCCTGGTACCTCCACTACCAGCCCCACACATCAGGCTTCCAGTGCGTCAGCCCAGCCTCGAGAGTCCGGAGACAGTGCCCCGTCCAGAGTATCCGACAACAGTGCCTCGTCCAGAGTATTCGGTAACAGTGCCCCGTCCAGAGTATCCGACAACAGCACCCCGTCAGGAGTATCCGGTAAGAGTGTTAAGCCCGGAACCGAGTGAGGCGGCCTACAGTTCAGAACCAAGGGAGACGGCCCACTGTGTAGAACCGAGTGAGACGGCCTACAGTTCGGAAACAAAGGAGATGGCCCACTGTGCAGAACCGAGTGAGTCTGCATGCAGTCCGGAACCGAGTGAGTCTGCATGCAGTCCGGAACCGAGTGAGTCTGCATGCGATCCGGAACCGAGTGAGTCTGCCTGCGATCCGGAACCGAGTGAGTCTGCCTGCGAACCGGAACCGAGTGAGTTTACCTGCGGTCCGGAACCGAGTGAGTCTACCTGTGGTCCGGAACAGAATGAGGTTTACAATAACTTTGAAATGTGTGAGTCAGCTTACAGCTCGGAACCGAGTGAGTCTGCCTGCGATCCGGAACCGAGTGAGTCTGCCTGCGATCCGGAACCGAGTGAGTCTGCCTGCGATCCGGAACCGAGTGAGTCTGCCTGCGAACCGGAACCGAGTGTGTTTGCCTGCGGTCCGAAACCGAGTGAGTTTGCCTGCGGTCCGGAACCGAGTGAGTCTACCTGTGGTCCGGAACAGAATGAGGTTTACAATAACTTTGAAATGTGTGAGTCTGCTTACAGCTCGTAACCGAGTGAGTCTGCCTGCGATTCGGAACCGAGTGAGTTTTCCTGCGAACCGGAACCGAGTGAGTTTTCCTGCGGTCCGGAACCGAGTGAGTTTGCCTGCGGTCCGGAACCGAGTGACTCTGCCTGTGGTCCGGAACAGAATGAGGTTTACAATAACTTTGAAATGTGTGAGTCTGCTTACAGCTCAGAACTGAAGGAGTCTGCCTACGACCCGGAACCGAGTGAGTCTGCCTACGGTCCGGAGCAAAGAGACTCTGTCTACAGTCTGGAGGACAGTAGGCCAGAACCAAAGCCACCTCCAGTATAGGTGGGTTGGGGAGGGGGAGTGTAGCACAAGTGCCGTCATTGACGGCAGCCACCCTCCCTTCCCTCCCTTTAGTTTAGGGGGAAATTGTTTTTTTTGTTGTTTTGGGGGATTTTGTTTTTCTTTTGAGGTGCATCCGGGGTCTGCATCTTTGGGGGGGGGGGGGATACTGTCACGTCCTGACCAGCAGAGGGAGTAATTGTATTAGTATTTGGTCAGGACGTGGCAGAAGGGTTTGTGTTTTGTATGGTTTTCTAGTTTGTCTATTTCTGTATGGTCTGTGTGACTCCCGATCAGGAACAGCTGTACGTCGTTGTTCCTGATTGGGAGTCATATATTAGTTGCTTGTTTTCACCTGGGGATTTGTGGGTAGTTGTCTTTAGCACTGCTGTTGTGAGTATAGCCTGTTAAACTGTCTTTTGTCATCCTTCGTTTTGTTATTTTTTCCGTGCTCTGTGTGTTAATAAATATTCAGGATGAGCATCCACATTCCTGCTGCGTTTTGGTCATTACAATACGATGACACCCGTGACAGAAAGAAATTCCCCTATTTAACTTTTAACAAGGCACACCTGTTAATTGAAATGCAATCCAGGTGACTACCTCATGAAGCTGGTTCAAAGAATGCCATGAGTGTGCAAAGCTGTCATGAAGGCAAAGGGTGGCTACTTTGAAGAATCTCAAATATTAAATATATTTTGATTTGTTTTACAAATTGTTGGTTACTGCATGATTTCATGTATGTTATTTCATAGTGTTGATGTCTTCACTATTATTCTACAATGTAGAAAATAGTAATAATAAAGAAAAACCCTTGAATGAGTACAGTTGGTGTGTCCAAACTTTTGACTGGTGATAGATAGATAGATCTTGCTGATGATCTGGTGCTTCTGTCACCAACCAAGGAGGGCCTACAGCAGCACCTAGATATTCTGCACAGATTCTGCCAGACCTGGGCCCTGACAGTAAATCTCAGTAAGACCAAAATAATGGTGCTCAAAAAAGGTCCAGTCGCCAGGACCACAAATACAAATTCCATCTAGACACTGTTGCCCTAGAGCATACAAAAAACGATACAAACCTTGGCCTAAACATCAGCGCCACAGGTACTTCCACAAAGCTGCGAACAATCTGAGAGACAAGGCAAGAAGGGCATTCTATGCCATCAAAAGGAACATAAAATTCAACATACCAATTAGTATCTGGCTAAAAATACTTGAATCAGTCATAGAACCCATTGCCCTTTATGGTTGTGAGGTCTGAGGTCAGCTCACCACCAAGAATTCACAAAATGGACCAAACACCAAATTGAGACTCTACATGCAGAATTCTGCAAAAAAATACCCTCCGTATACAACGTAGAACACCAAATAATGCATGCAGAGCAGAATTAGGCCGACACCCACTAATTATCAAAATCCAGAAAAGAGCCGTTAATTTCTACAAGCACCTAAAAGGAAGCGATTCCCAAACCTTACATAACAAAACCATCACCTACAGAGAGATGAACCTGGAGAAGAGTCCCCCAACTAAGCAAGCTGGTCCTGGGGCTCTGTTCACAAACACAAACACACCCCACAGAGCCCCAGGACAGCAGCACAATTAGACCCAACCAAATCATGAGAAAACAAAAAGATAATTACATGACACATTGGAAAGAATTAACAAAAAAACTGAGCAAACTAGAATGCTATTTGGCCCTAAACAGAGAGTACAGTGGCAGAATACCTGACCACTGTGACTGACCCAAACTTAAGGAAAGCTTTGACTATGAACAGACTCAGTGAGCATAGCCTTGCCGTAGCCTTGCCGAGAAAGGCCGCCGTAGGCAGACATGGCTCTCAAGAGAAGACAGGCTATGTGCACACTGCCCACAAAATGAGGTGGAAACTGAGCTGCACTTCCTAACCTCCTGCCTAATGTATGACCATATTAGAGACACATATTTCCCTCAGATTAAACAGATCCACAAAGAATTCGAAAAACAAACCCAATTTTGATAAACTCCACAGTGAAATTCCACAGTGTGCCACAAGTAAAGGGCAACCAGTGAAGAACAAACACCATTGTAAATACAACCCATATTTATGCTTTTTTATTTTCCCTTGTGTACTTCAACCATTTGTACATCGTTACAACACTGTATATATACATAATATGACATTTGTAATGTCTTTATTCTTTTGAAGCTTCTGTATGTGTAATGTTTACTGTTAATTTTTATTGTTTATTTCACTTTTGTATATTATCTACCTCACTTGCTTTGGCAATGTTAACACGTTTCCCATGCCAATAAAGCCCCTTGAATTGAATTGAATTGAGAGATGGATGGATGGATGGATGGATGGATGGATGGATGGATGGATGGATGGATGGATGGATGGATGGATGGATGGATGTGTGTGTGATGGGATGTATAGACAATATGTACATTATATGGATAGAATATGAAGTATATCTGAAGGAAAATATACACTGCCATTCAAAAGTTTGGGGTCACTTATAAATGTCCTTGTTTTGAAAGAAAAGCACATTTGGTGTCAATTAAAATAACATAATATTGATCAGGAATACAGGGTAGACATAGTTAATGTTGTAAAATACTATTGTAGCTGGAAAAGGCTGATTTTTAATGGAATATCTACATAGGCGTACAGAGGCCCATTATCAGCAACCATCACTCCTGTGTTCCAATGGCATGTTGTGTTAGCTAATCCAAGTTTATCATTTTAAAAGACTAATTGATCATTAGAAAACCCTTTTGCAATTATGTTAGCACAGCTGAAAACTGTTGTTCTGATTAAAGAAGCAACTGCCCTTCTTTAGACTAGTTGAGTATCTGGAGCATCAGCATTTGTGGATTCGATTACAGGCTCAAAATGGCCAGAAACAAAGAACTTTCTTCTGAAACTCGTCAGTCTATTCTTGTTCTGAGAAATGAAGGCTATTCCATGCAAGAAATTGCCAATAAACTGAAGATCTCGTACAACGCTGTGTACTACTTCTTTCACAGAACAGCACAAACTGGCTCTAACCAGAATAGAAAGAGGAGTGGGAGGCCCCGTTGCATAACTGAGCAAGAGGACAAGTACATTAGAGTGTCTAGTTTGAGAAACAGATGCCTCACAAGTCCTCAAGTGGCAGCTTCATTAAATAGTACCCGCAAAACACCCGTCTCAACGTCAACAGTGAAAAGGCGACTCTGGGATGCTGGCCTTCTAGGCAGAGTTGCAAAGAAAAAGCCATATCTCAGGAAGATTAAGATGGCCAAAAGAACACAGATACTGGACAGAGGAACTCTGCCTAGAAGGCCAGCATCACGGAGTCTCCTCTTCACTGTTGAAGTTGAGACTGGTGTTTTGCGGGTGGTTACTGATAATGGGCCTCTGTACACCTATGTAGATATTCCATTAAAAATCAGCCGTTTCCAGCTACGATAGTAATTTACAACATTATTAACAATGTCTACCCTGTATTTCTTATCAATTTGATGTTATTTTAATGGATTTGCTCTTCTTTCAAAAACAAGGACATTTCTAAGTGACCCGAAACTTTTGAATGGTAGTGTATGTACAGTAATAGTACAAATAGGATGGCCTTCACTAAAATACAGTATATACATATGAAATGGGTAAACCAGTATGTAAAACAGCATGGCCTTCACTAAAATACAGTATATACATATGAAATGGGTAAACCAGTATGTAAAACAGCATGGCCTTCACTAAAATACAGTATATACATATGAAATGGGTAAACCAGTATGTAAAACAGCATGGCCTTCACTAAAATACAGTATATACATATGAAATGGGTAAACCAGTATGTAAAACAGCATGGCCTTCACTAAAATACAGTATATACATATGAAATGGGTAAAACAGTATGTAAAACAGCATGGCCTTCACTATAATACAGTATATACATATGAAATGGGTAAACCAGTAAATAAAACAGCATGGTCTTCACTAAAATACAGTATATACATATGAAATGGGTAAACCAGTATGTAAAACAGCATGGCCTTCACTAAAATACAGTATATACATATGAAATGGGTAAACCAGTATGTAAAACAGCATGGCATTCACTAAAATACAGTATATACATATGAATTGGGTAAAACAGAAAGGAAAACGCTGCACACTGCTGCTCCTGCTCCCAGGTGATATATATTTATAACAACGTTTTGACCCTTAGGTCTTCATCAGGCATCCATATCCCAGGTGGGGGTGGAAGGTCCTATATATAGGGGCAGTACTCAGTGCCATCACTTCCTGAAACATTAGGTAAGAAAAATGAATAACATAGTTTCACAATATATAACATTCAATGTATCAAAATATATGATCACACACAGAGAATGTGATCAATATTTACAGTAATATACATACACATACAGTATTCAAGTAGGATATAAAAAAAAAAACTATTTACTATTAAACTATTAAAACGGTTTCAAGTCGAACTCCTCGTTAACGCCAAGAGGAGACAGTGTGTTGAGCCTGTGGATCCAGAAAGACTCCCTTTGAGGAAGTTTCCTCTCAATGTCCCCTCCCCTGCATGACATCTTGACCATTTCTATTCCAATGTATCTCAGAGAACCAATAGGATGTCCAGCTTGTACAAAATGAGCAGCAACCGGACTCTTTGTCTCACCTGTCCGTATATTTCTGCGGTGCTCACTGATCCGTGTCTTAAGGCTTCTAGGGGTTTTTCCTACGTAAGACATGCAAATAACATTGGTGGACATGCAGGTAATTTCAACGGTTGATCTTAAATCTTTGTATGTAAACATTATTAAAGTGACCAGTGTTCGATTATTAAAGTGACAGTGTTCCATGACTATGTTCATAGGTCAGCAACCTCTAAGGTGCATGGTAGAGTAAGCGGGTGGTAGCCGTCTAGTGGCTGTGACTAAAGTTCAGGTAGAAGTGGATGATTCGGATGCACCTCAGTGATTGTGCTTCCGAATAAATCCGGGGAAAACAAATATGGAATATGGACGTCCACTTTGCTACGCAATCATGTTTTTATTTGTTTACAAGTGTGCTGGGTGGATGGAGGTGCCTAATTCACTTTGATTGGGGTTTACGGTCAATGAATGATGAGTATTTGTGAAAATGCTACCGGTTGTCCTTCAGCAGAGTCTGGTTGGCTAGCTGCCACCCGAGCTGGCCGCTGTCTAATTTCCCCCTGGAGATGTGGCTGCATGTTGATTCATTTGACTTTGTTTTCGTCTAGCGGTACTTTGAGTAGTGGGACAAATAGCGTACTTCATACTGCCAGTTAACTCTCTAAATCATATGCTAGCCTAGTATCATGGCACTGCTGTTTGACTAGGAGGGAGTGGATGTGATGTTAGACCACAATGTTAGAATGGTGATCAGCTCTCACGTCAACTTGAGTTTACACACACACACACACACACACACACACACACACACACACATACACACACACACACACCCCAGTGGGGGCTCCTCAGAGGAAGAGGAGGACCATGCTCCTCAGTGAATTTCATACAAATTAAAGAGTGAAACATTATACAAATTATCCCAACGACTTAAGTAGTACTTCAAAGTATTTTTACTCAAGTACTTTACACCACTGCAGCTACCCATATTTGGTATTTTGAATGGTGATATTTTATTTCTTCCACCCCGTCCAGTTGGTGGCGGTGTTGCACTACCTTTTTGTTTTCTACAAGCCATAAAAACACCAGCGAGGAAGAAAAAATGAACGAGCCCTATCTGCCTTGTTGAGCTTTGACACAGAGTTCCTAAGTGATAGCAGTGGAGGCTCCTCAGGTGAGAAAGGGGAGGACCATGCTCAGTGAATTTCATAAAAATAGTCAAACATTTAAAAAGTTATCCTTTTTAGATATAGCTATACTAAATATATTCATGTCACTAAATAATTGATTAAAGTGCACTGTTTTGCAATGAAGGTCTACAGTAGCGTCAACAGGTATAACCGGAGGACAGCTAGCTTCCGTCCTCCTCTGGGTACATTGACTTCAATACAAAACCTAGGAAGCATGGTTTCCTCCTCCTTCCATAGACTTACACAGTCATTATTACAACTTCCGGGGGACATCGTCCAACCTATCAGAGCTCTTGCAGCATGAACTGACATGTTGTCCACCCAATAAGAATGAATCTAGCACTGAAAACATAAGCTACAGCTAGCTAGCACTGCAGTGCATAAAATGTGATGAGTAGTTGACTCAAAGAGAGAGAAAGACAATAATTGTATTCTTCCAAAATGAAGGAGAAGTATGAGAGAGAGAGATTGCAATATATATTTTTTGGGGGGGGATGGGGGGTTCACTTTCACATAGCTACTTAGCTAGCAAAAGGCAAAAGCAGCTAGCTAGCTAGTTTAACCTACTCAAACACCCGGCTCAAACAGAGGGATGCTATGTTAGCTAGCTGGTTATGACTATCCAACACAACACTGGAACTCTTCCAAGTCAAGGTAAGCTTTTGTTTTTACTAATATATTGCCTCTGGGGCCTGCCGGTGTTAGTGCTAAACTGCCTACTGACTGTACACTGGAGCGTTACTGCATGATTGTAGCGGTTTTACTAACGTGCTAGTTCTGTTAGCTATGTTGACTATGACTTTACTTTAGCTAATATGGAGACAACGTGTAGCGGTTATGATATGGTTTGGCTTGGAAAGATTTTTTTTGCCTGGTCACATACAGCTGATGTGTTGTGCATTGAAGTCCATAAGTGAAGGGAAAAGGTGAGAAGAGGAGAGCGCATAGATAAGACAAGGAATACAACGTGGCTGTTATGAATGTGAACGTGTGATCATGGGTGTATTCATTCCGCTGATTCTGTTGTAAAATGTTTCTTAAACAGAAGCAAATGAAACAAAACGGGAATAAACATACCTTGATTTGTCCAAAAGAAACTCTCGTTTGCATCTGTTGGGCTAATGATTACAGGCAAGAGTGTATTGAATGTGTCACTGTCTGTCCATGTGTCACTGTCAGTCACCTTAAGCTTTTTCTCTCGACCTGTGTGCACCTACGTTGTAAACTTTCATTCATAGGCTGGGTTGTAGCAACCTCATGATGGGTGTAGGAAGAATTTGAGTATCATGTAGTAGCCTAAACCTATCAATGTTACATTGAACTGGTTGAATGGAATATGAATGAGAGTCATCCAATATGCTGTAATAGAAATAATGCTCATTAATTTTTTTTTAAATCATCCTACCTCATCTTAAACGGCACCGACCGCCACTGACACACACACACACACATACACACACACACACACACACACACACACACACACACACACACACACACACACACACACACACACACACACACACACACACACACACACACACACACACAGACACAGACTGAAACTACATTTTCAAATGTCATGAATGTCTCTTTGTATCAGATCTCTTGGGAAATTACAATGTTACAAGGTACATTAGTCCACAGATGTTTACTTTTAAAATGGTGGCTCTCGACTCTAATGCAGGCCTGGGCAATTATTTTCCATGGGAGGGCCACATTAGAATATATTTTTGCCATCGCAGGCCAGAATCATATTACAGAATTATACATCCATGTGACAGATATATCTACTGTAAATTACATCCAGATATGCTACTTACTTTACTTTTTTAAGATGCACAGAAATAAACCACATCCATGTTCTTCATTATTAAACATGCAATGAACTACACCGAGGGAAAAGTACGCTGTGCATTCAGCACCACGGACAGAACTCTTGTTAACGGGTATGCACAAAAACACAAGAAAGAGAGAGAGCTCAACATCACATTTAAACTACTCAATCAGTGTGAGGAGTGAAGTCTCTGATGGGTATTGACTAGAGCAGTGAAGTCAGGTATAGTTTCTGACGTCGCTATGCGCAGGATTGCTGAGAGGTGAGAGTCAGTAAGAGATGATCTGCGCCTTGACTTGTTATATTTCATCAATGAAAAGTACAAACATCTTCTGAGCATGACTCCTAATCTTTTGAAAGTTTTGTTCATCGAGAGATGCTTAGATCCTCGTCAGTGACATTGTTTTGAATAGTTCTCCAATCACTGCATCAGACTGAAGATCGATAAGATCAAGTTGCAGGTCTGATGGAACGTTATCCACATTGAAGGTGAAAGGAGAGGAAACCAACGGCATGTCATTTTCCAACACTTTGAAATCCTCAAAACGACAGTTCAAATCACGCAGCAGCGATATATACTTCTCCCACTGGTCATCTGAAAAGGAACATACTAGTAGTGTTGGAAGGTGGTTGAGATTGATGGCTTCAAATCAAATCAAACTTTATTTGTCACGTGCGCCGAATACAACAAGTGTAGACCTTACCATGAAATGCTTACTTACAAGCCTTTAACCAACAGTGCAGTAAAAGAAGAGTTAAGAAAATATTTACCAAATAAACTAAAGTAGAAAATTATAAAAAGTAACAAAATAAATGAACAATAACGAGACTATATACAGGGGGTACCGGTACTGAGTCAGTGTACAGGGGAACAGGTTAGAGGTCATTTGTACATGTAGGTAGGGGTGAAGTGACTATGCATAGATAATAAACAGCGAGTAGCAGAAGTGTACAAAACAAATGGAGTGGGTGGGGGGGGGGGGTGATGTGGACACCAAGGAACTTGAAACTCTCGACCCGCTCCACTACAGCCCCGTTGATATTAATGCTGCTCGGATCCCGTTAGCGGGATCAACAGCCAGCGAAAAAATCAGAGCGCCATATTCAAAACCAAATCTAATAATTTATATTTCTCAAACATAGGACTATTTTACACCATTTTATAGATACACTTCTCCTAAATCGAACCACGTTGTCCGATTTCAAAAAGGCTTTACAGCGAAAGCAAAACATTAGATTATGTTAGGAGAGTACATTGACAAAAATAACCACACAGCCATTTTCTAAGCAACTAGCATGCATCACAAATACCCAAAACACAGCTAAATGCAGCACTAACCTTTGACGATCTTCATCAGATGACACTCCTAGGACATCATGTTACACAATACATGCATTTTTTGTTCGATAAAGTTCATATTTATATATAAAAACAGCATTTTACAACGGCGCGTGACGTTCAGAAAATATTTTCCCTCAAATACTGCCGGTGAACCAGCGCCACAATTTACAAAAATACTTGTCATAAACATTGATACAAAATTAAACTGTCATTCAAAGAATTATAGAAGAACATCTCCTTTATGCAAACGCTATGAAAGATTTCAAAAAAGCTTCACGAGGAAAGCACTCTTTGCAATAATCTGAGTACTGAGCTCAGAAAAATACACTAGGCTATACAGATAGCCGCCATCTTGGAGTCATCTAAAATCATACATTGCATTAGAAATATTCCCTTACCTTTGATCATCTTCATCAGAAGTCCACAACAAATGTTGTTTTGTTCGATAAAGTCCATAATTTATGTCCAAATAACTCCTTGTTGTTCATTAAGCTACTCCAAGTGCAGGAAGCGCGCGGACGATGTCGCGACGAAAAGTAAAAAAAAGTTGTATTTACGTTCGTTCAAACATGTCAAACGTTGTAAAACATCAATCTTTAGGGCCTTCAGAACGTGAAGATTCAGTAATATTTCAACCGGACGGTTCCTGTATCTTGAAAAAAATTTTGGAACGGAGGATCCAATCTCACGAACACGCGCCAAGAAGTGATGTCACCCCCTGCCTCAACAACTTCCCCTCCTTCTCATTCGGTCTCTGTTCATCGTAGACGCTTCAAACAACTTTGTAAAGACTGTTGACATCTAGTGGAAGTGCACAATTATTACTACGTCACTGTGTATTCAATAGGAAATGACATGAAGAGAGTCCATGCATCCAGATTTCCACTTCCTGGTAGGATTTCTCTCAGGTTTTTGCTTGCCATATGAGTTCTATTATACTCACAGACACCATTCAAACGGTTTTAGAAACTTCAGAGTGTTTTCTATCCAAATATACTAATAATATGCATATCCTAGCTTCTGAGTTTGAGTAGGAGGCAGTTTAATATGGGCACATATTTTTCCCGAAATTGTCAGTACTGCCCCCTATCCTTAAGGAGCTGGGGGCCAGTTCGGCCCGCCTTTTCCTGTGGTCCACGATCAGCTCCTTTGTCTTGCTCACATTGAGGGAGAGGTTGTTGTCCTGGCAACACACTACCAGTTCTCTGACCTCCTCCCTATAGGCTGTCTCATCGTTTTCGGTTATCAGGCCTACCACTGTTGTGTCGTCAGCAAACTTATGATGGTGTTGGAGTCGTGTTTGGCCACGCGTCGTGGGTGAACAGGGAGTACGGGGGGACTACGTACACACCCCTGAGGGGCCCCAGTGTTGAGGATCAGCATGGCAGACGTGTTGTTGCCTACCCTTACCACCTGGGGGCGGCCCGTCAGGAAGTCCAGGATCCAGATGCAGAGGGAGGTGTTTAGACCCAGGGTCCTTAGCTTAGTGATGAGCTTCGTGGGCACTATGGTGTCGAACGCTGAGCTGTAGTCAATGAAAAGCATTCTCACATAGGTGTTCCTTTTGTCCAAGTGGGAAAGGGCAGTGTGGAGTGTGATTGAGATTGCGTCATCTGTGTATCTGTTGGGGCGGTATGCAAATTGGAGTAGTTCTAGGGTATCCAGGAGGATGCTGTTGAATTGAGCCACTTGGCGGGTCAGGAGGAGTAATTTTCCCTTGAAGGCATTGACAAGGCTGTACATCTGATGTGCAAAAATGCCCTTCCCTTGTAGTTTGGAATTCAGTTCATTCATGATGGCTATGATGTCCACGGTGAAGGAAAAATCAGCCAACCATTCTTTATCTTGCAGTTGAGGGAAATCTACATATTTTCCTTTCATTCGCAAATACTCAGCAATCTCCGACTTCAGGTCCCACACGCTTTTAAGCATCTTCCCCAAAGTCAGGGGAGATCTGCATGAACCGACCCTGTCTCTTCCAACAGCGAGACAAACTGCCTGCGGTTTAAA